>NC_134838.1:23736640-24036640 GCF_965363235.1 Mytilus galloprovincialis
ACAAGAACAAATTCCGATCGGAAAATTTTCATCCCATGTAATATTCCCGTTCCTGTTTTCACGTTATTACTATATATTATGCTTCAATAGAATTCAACACAATTCAAAATATGGTGACAAATTTTATTTATAAAAAGGAACTACAAGGGAAATAACATTGCATTCTAAAAAAACGATAAAAGAAATGAAAGAAAGAGGCAACATTTTTTCCCCTTCTTACATCAATACATTTGAAAATAGAAAAGGTTAATTGCTCTGTTTTATTCACTCATGTTCGTAGCTCTATTATCATGATTATGTAGTTTTATTTTAACTTCGTCGTAATTGTATGCACCCCAACGTTTTACGCAATTTTCCATTCATATCAATTATATCAATTTTGTCACTTTTAAAACGACTGTTACTTTTTTATACTTTGTAAATCTTTTAATTTATTTTTAATATTTAAACAAAACAGTTCATAATTTTGAAATAAATAAACCAAAATCACGGGATCCTTTCAAACGCAACTCAAATAGAAATCACCAGAAAAAAACCAGCAAAGTACATAGATATTTTCATAGCAAACCTAGAATAGAACCACCTTTTGGTTCTGCGATTCTTCTCCGTTGGTTTAATCCTTTAATGTAATTCTAATAAAGAAACTATCTATTATGAAATCGCTATGTCACATCGACATAACGGCACCAGTGATAACAGAATAACCAAAGAGATATTCTTTTTTAAGTCAGGAATATGACAGTTGTTGTCCATTCGTTTGATGTGTTTTATTATTTGATTTTACCATTTGATAAGGGACTTTCCGTTTTGAATTTTCTTCGGAGTTTAGTATTTTTGTGATTTTACTTCATCAGGTTTCCTGTTCCATTTCTATTATAGAGCTACTTAAGCAATTCAGAAAAAAAGACATCTACAACAATTAGATGTTTTAATAAAAAGGAGATGGACAAGAATAGGCTTCCGATTTTGATTCTAACTTTGTAATGGCATTAAATTGGAAGGCCGTTTGAGTATCGAAAGTTGATTTGATACCTGACGTTGATTAAAATCAAAACACGCACTAAAGTATTGTGGGAATTATTCTAAAGATATAAAAGCTACTGGTGTTGAATGATATATTCAGTTATTAATTTGATGCAAAAAAATATGAAACACTCTTTATCGAGAAAAACAATAAGAAATTCTTGTAAGATACTATCAAATTATTTTGGTCTTGACACAAAGTTAACTTTCAGATACAAATATATGAATGAAATGGTGCATTATATAATATTATTTATTTCATAATAATGTTGCACTTTGTTGTAATTTGATACGCCAGACGCGCGTTTCGTCTACATAAGACTAATCAGTGACGTTGAGATCAAAATAGTTAGAAAGCCAAACAAATAAAAAGCTGAGGAGAATTGAGTACCCAAAATTTCAAAAAGATAATTGATCTATCTTAGTGAACATTTTTTATAGTTCGTTCTTATGTTGTTCTGTTATACCACTGTCCCAGGTTAGGGGGAGGGTTGGGATCCCGCTAACATGTTTAACCCCGCCACATTATTTATGTATGTGTCTGTCCCAAGTCAGGAGCCTGTAATTCAGTGGTTGTCGTTTGTTTATGTGTTACATATTTGTTTTTTGTTCATTTTTTTTTACATACATAAGGCAGTTAGTTTTCTCGTTTGAATTGTTTTACATTGTCTTATCGCGGCCTATTATAGCTGACTATGCGGTATGGGCTTTGCTCATTGTTGAAGGCCGTACGGTGACCTATAGTTGTTCATGTCTGTGTCTTTTTGGTCTTTTGTGGATAGTTGTCTCATTGGCAATCATACCACATCTTCTTTTTTTATATAAACTATCCCATAACTTCACGTTTGATAAAACATAAAGTAACGAAGAGAGTGCATGTCGAAATATGAAGTCTAACACTTTCATTGCAACTGGAATGTTCATGAAGTGCCGCTTAGCTTAAAACCAGTATTTGTTATAGTCTTATTTTGTTAGTTAACTTACAACAGTTCATGTACTTTAAGCATGCTTACTCTTTAATTCCAGAAGTGTATTGATACAATATTTATATGTTTCTGTGAAGACCACGAACTTAATGATGGAGAACTAAAACCCTACTTCATGAGTCTAGGATTAATGGTAATAATAAAAACAATAACTGTGCCAATAAATGTGATAACAATATTAAATGTACAATAATTAACAAACTATGTTTAGAATTTAAAAAGCTAAGTTGGAAATGCTTAAAGATGTTAAGGTTGCACTTTGTAAATACAACTGTTTCTCAAAACACGCCTCTTTTAGGGAGATCTTGAATATTCATAGAAAATTAATTTTGTTTACATACTGGTTCCCAGTTATGCTCTCTGTGTTCTTTCTTACAGAGACATAACTTGGGAATGTTACCAGTAAATTTACAAGTGCATATTGTTTACATTGGAATCTGTGATAACCTTTCATTCGAGGTAGGGGTAGTTAAGAAAATTAGTATTAGTTTAAACACTGAGAAGTTCAGGGCATATAAACGTTGAAAATATGCCGCACAGCCCTATATTTTGACCTTTGAAAAAAATTGTGGTGCATATGAACTTTCAATTCTAGGATAAGATTTTTTTTCAAAACTTCATAGTAAAAGTGGTACAGTTTTAGCCGTAAAAGGAGTTCCTATGGGAAATTGCATTGTCAATATTTACAGAAATGCAACTTTAAGACGTTGACCTGCGTACATTTACATTTAGTATTTATCTATAATGAGTTAATAACATTTGCAATTTCTAAAACAAAGTATCTGACATTTCAAACTCAATGATCCTTTCTTTTTCATTTTTTCAGAAGTATGTAAAGAGTCAATCAAGTAATAATGTTGAAAATATTGCTCACATTTAGTCCATTCGGTTAGCTGTACCAAAGATGTTTAAGAAAACTTCATTCTTATTCAAAGCAACCACTCGTTTGATATGATAGCGAACATGTGCATCTAACAAAATAAAGATTATATATTTTTTTATATTTTGTGTTGACTTCAATTCCTTGATATAAGTAAAATCACATATCGATATTTGAAAATATTGCTTTTTTATCGTATCGAAATACAGATTTGTTATTGTTAAAACGATAAACCTGTTTTGATAGATAAGACTTTGTCGAAAAATTGCGTGTTACTTTATTCTTGTAACAAAATATCCCAAGCATAGTCGACCTTTGTTTGATGAAATTAAGCCCCACACTTTCTTTTGAGATATCAGTATAAAAATGGCCAACTATTGGCGTGGACCTACTACCCTGCAAAGAAGAAAGTGGTAACCAATAGTCCGAACTCCGAGGAAAATCCAAAACAGATAGTTCATTATCAAATGGCATAATTAAAAACTCTTAAATAAAAAAAAAATATGAATTTTCAATTTCACTTAGGAAATAGTGGTGTACAGTGTTGAAAAATCAAATGTTTTTAATAGAACCAATTTCATAAAAAGATCAAAATTTAGAATTATCAAAAAGTTCTTTTGAGTTTTTTAGAATCCACATATGGTTAATACCTCTACGTGAGTGAACAATTTCACAGTATTGGAGAAAACCCTATTTCACATCCGGACATGATCAATCTAATGAACAAATCTTTCGTCGTACATGTAGATGAGCCGACACTGTACCGCTATTTGTACGGCATGTTGTGAAGCTTGAGTATCCAATACAAACAAGGTAAAAAAAAGTTATCAAAGGTACCAGACGCGCGTTTCATCTACATTAGACTCATCAGTGACGCTTATATCAAAATAGTTTTGAAGCCAAAAAAGTACAAAATTGAAGAGCATTAAGGATCCAGAATTCCCAGAAATTGTGCCAAATACGGCTAAGGTAATCTATGCCTGGGATAAGAAAATCTTTAGTTTTTCGAAAAAAAAGGCCCTCCGATTCGTAGTTCAATGTAAAGTTCATTGAACCAATGAAGGACTTATGATTCGCAAAAATATCATCCTTCTCAAATGATATGTGTTTGTATGCGGGATTACCTTAAAAAAAAACAATCATAGAAGCACAATTTACTTACAAAGACAATATTATTTGAAGTTTTGTCATCAGGGACAACAACATACTTAGCACGAAGAGGTGATAGATATTTCACAGCCTTTTTGTCTCTGAAAACGGACTTTAGTCGATCACACAGTTTTTCAACGTATGAATACGACGTTTTATCAGAGACTTATATTTTTCTGACCTATTCTGACAAAGTGTCCAGTTCAATTACTTTTTCTTTAGTCCATGCTCTGGCGTAGTTATCAATGGATTCTAAATTTAGGAACATGAGATATCACCTTTCGGATATGTTCATGTTGAATAATGTCTAGGTACCCATTAGTAACATGGCTAGAGAGGCCGTAAATGAAAGACTAGTGGAAACAGTCGAATGTCTGAGGTTTTTTTTATGTATTGTTCTAAATCAAAGTTATTAGATGTTTGCTTAAAGTAAATACTTTGGGTGCAATGGTGTTGTATTGGTGTAGAATACAATAGGAACAGATTATGAAAATAAAGTGGAATTTGTAATGTTAAATCCGTGTGATGTAGAATGTTGCGGATGTTGATTGCCCCAATACCGTTATTGGTAAACTGAAGAGGAAGGAGTTGCCTCTTTTTTTTATTATAAAAAGTTCTGATCTTACTGGTTTAAAAAGGCGGTAAAAGAGCTACATCACATTGATCATTTGAGAAAATGTATTTATGCATTCTTTGTCAAGTGCATAATCTCTCAAATTTGGTAGAAAATTAACAGGCAGTGAAAAAGAAGAGTTCTAATGTAATGTGATCCTAGTGGATGATGAAGATGTGAAAGGATGTCATTAAAACTCCGAAATTGATCTAGATTTAGTATAGAAGACTTGTTTTACATTAGGCAGTTGTTATTGCCTATTGCTACACGTTGGTGTTTTAAAGTATGTATCCACTTGTATTTTTGTCCATCTGATGAGTTAAGCCTTTTTCAACTGATTTTTATAGTTCGTATCTTATAGGTATTGGTATGACAATTCAATTACTCGATGATGTGTACTTTCACAGATAAAGATGGATCCTTGAATTTGTTTTGTACTACGAACTATTAGCAAACCTGAAATGGATAAACCACATATGTAAAAACTTCTTTTTCGCTACAGCTCAACATTTTCTGGTCTCTTTGGTCTATTGTTTTTTGTTTTTTTTTTTGTGAATATGTGTCTCAATTGATACGCTACTATAGAGCTAGCTCAAAGTACGTTGATTTTGTTGAACGAGGAACATTGCTTTGACAGGGCTATGAATCAATCAAATTAAAGTCATTCCTCAAGAAATTTTACGGTCGCCATCATGAGCTTATTGGCCATTATGACAAAAGTGTGTCAGAAATCATATCTGATATTCTTCCTCAATCAAATTCAGCTTCCATCAATACCGATCTGAACAAAGAAATAACACGACGGGTGCCGTATACGGTGCAGGAAATGCTTACCCTTCCGGAGCACCTGATTTCACTCCCGGTTTTCAGTGGAGTTCGTGTTGTTTCTTATTTATTATTTATAACCGTTGATGTGCATGTCCCTTGGTTTTGTGAGTCTTTGCTTACTCCTTGGTTTTGATTGTAATTGTCTTTTTTTTTTTTATATAATAGATCTTTTATTGCACATTTCTCTGGCTTTTAAAACTGGTTCGACTCACAGAATTCTATCTGAAGGAACTTTTACTCATAAGAAAGTGAGAAGCGCACAGTTCGTTCCAATGGTAATGACGACAATAACATTTGGTTAAAAGACATGTTCAGTACACTGATTTATTTTACTTTTTTCTGTAAATTAATTTGTATAAAGTAAAAACGTCAATTATCTGCGTTACATAATATGATAATGCATTGGTTCATACCCTTATTGATAGATTGAAAGGTATTGTGTAAGTTTGGCATTGAGGATATTAGGTATACAAAACATATTATTCTGTATCTGTAGATTTGTAATGTATATCCGTTGATACTTCCTGGATTTTCATTGCACGAGTACTTGACTGCAAATTTAAGTTATATTGCTTAGATCTACAGTGAAATGTATGTTAATTAAGATAGAGTGCAACTGTCGTAGTGTTCTTTATTATTGTAATTCCATAGTGTGTTGCAAAGAAAAGTGAATAAATATAAATATATCAATAAGAAAGAGGCTATAATTACAAAAGGAACATTCAAACAAAATCATATCAGGTCCTCTGGAAGGGTAAACAGATCCTGCAAAATGTGTTTTGTATACCAGTTACCTTTATCAGTATGATGTAAAATGGAGTTTAAGTCATCTATGCTGATTGAAATATATATTTCATTTGTGAAATTCTTAGTTTCAATTATTATGAACCACACTATAATAAGATTTTTTCTGTATTTGTTTTAGTTCAGTTTGAATCTCATAAGAATACATTTTAATAGGTCTAATGTAAAATGATAAAGGAAAATAATATACCATTGAACCCAAAATGGCGTACCAGCTGCTTCATATCTTGCTTTTTTTCCAAGAATAGTCGATTTTGTGTCATATTTTATCGATTGGGTCAGGTTGTCACGTTATGTAGTAATTATGCCACGTACAGTATAATTTAACTTGATATTTTTTTAGATTTTAAAGAGAAGTGAGAATAAAAGTTGTAAGTTTGAATTCAATATATCAAAACATTTCAAACATAATGGTATGTATTATCACCGTTTCTTCTTTTGGTTCATTATTATTTGTGTTACTTGTTGGAACTATGTCAGCTTTCAAAATCAAGTGTTTTATGTTAGATTGCTTATTATGAAAGGATAAATTATTCTCCATTATGTTTTGACAAAATCTAGTTTTTATTTTGGTTTTCCAAATATTTGATCTTAAGCATATCGTACTTATTGTTAAAAAGTAAAAGTCGTATTATAAGCACAGTAACGGTAACAAACATATTTCCCGAATTATTGTCTCTCTGACGCATTCTCCGTTTCAATTCTAAATTCTATTTATAGGTACATACCTATTGATTTTGGTAGATGATTTTTCGGCTATGTAACGATCTGACGAGTGAAGCCCTTTTTCACATATTGTTATACTGTGTTCTTATGCAAGCTTGCAACAAACGATAAAAAATTATCGGGTAAACTGTACACGTTACTTTGGTACATGCTTGAGCATGAAGGTTATAATTTCAAATGGTTTAACTATGTAAAATCTGTGTTTAATGACTGTGGCTTTTGAGAAATATATAATATTCCGTAGCAAGTTGATTATAATTATATTAAAACTAATGTGAGGCAGCGTCTCCAGGACCAGTTTATTCAAAAATGGTTCTCTGATATAAATAACTCATCAAGGGGGGAATTTTATTTACACTTTAAAGAAGAGTTTTGCGTAGAACCATATCTGTTAAAATTAAGGCGGGGTCATAGAGTAAATATATGTAAATTAAGGATATGTAATACAAAGTTTCCCATTGAAACAGGAAGATGGAGAAATGTACCACGAAATGAGAGAATTTGTCCACTTTGTAAAGCTGGTCTTGGGGATGTGTACAACTATATATGTATATGTACCAATTATGAAGTTAAAGATTTAAGGGGGAAGTGCATACCTCCACATTATTTAAAATATCCAAATGTTAAAAAGTACTGGGCATGCTTAAATATTGTAATAATAATGTGCTGTCTAAGCTGTCAATTTTTATTCAAACATTAGAAAAGACGCTTGTCTGATTTAAAAATGCAATAAACAAAGATTTATTTCTGAAGATGTATAATTTAAAAATGTATACTGTATGTATTATGAAATATGTTGTGATTTAAATTGTGTATAATATGCTCCTGTTACGCAGTCTTCTGCGGCTTAGTTTTCTTTAATAAACTAAACTAAACTAAACTATGTTTTACTGGTACACCACTATCCTAGGGTATGTGAGGGTTGGTGCCTTTAAAAAACATGTTTAACCCCGACACATTCCATAGTAATCTGTAGTTAAGTGGTTGTCGTTTGTTCATGTCCGTCATATGTGTTATGTGTAAACTGTTTTATTATAAATAGACCGTAAGTTCTTCTAACAGAATTGTTACATATTTGTTTCTTATGTCGGGGACTTTCATAGCTGACTATATGGTATTGTTTTTTTCTCACAGTTCCCTGCGTTTGCTAACATCCACTTCATTTGAACTTAGGTGAATAGTTGTTGTCTCATTGGCAACCATACCATTTCTGCCTATTCCTAAATAGTGTAAAAATATATAAATTTAAGTGTTCACACTTTGTTTGTTGAAATAACCCTCGGGAAGTCAAAACATACAATGCATAGGCCACTAAACAAAGACAACCAGAACAGATAACATAAAATCGTCGATGGTCAACTTTGTTTTCAAGAGTGAGGATTATCACACTGAAAAAGCAGTTGCATTAAAAACGAATCATAACTTTTACGCTAAGCCACACCCTTGGACAATGAATGTATCTAGTCACTGACATTGCATCAAATCTGCTTATATAAGATGTTTTTTCCCTAAGGTACTGGTAATATTTAATGGCTATATTTTGTCTGAACATTTCGTGTTAATAAATTATATAATTCTGTTATTAATAAACTCATCATAGATACCAGGATCAACAATTTATATTGACGCCAACCGCGCGTTTCGACTACAAAAGATTCATCAGTGACCTTCAAATCAAATTAAATAAAAGTTGCACATTCAAACTCGGTAAAGACTTAGTGTTCTTGAATAGTTTTGGTTAGCCTATTCTTTATTTTGTTTTATGTTGATTTTGTATGTTTTCAAAACTGTTATAAGGTTTTATTCCCAATCACTTATCGTAATAAACTAAAACCATTGCATATTCATTAAGGGTAATTGTTTGATTTGTAAGATAATTGTATATATATCACAATGACCAAATGACCAAAGAAAACGGTCATTGGAACTAAACCAAATAACTATGGCATCTTCCTCTGCAACTTTCATAACTTACAAATAAACTAGAAGTCACTCGTCTTGTAATTCGTGTTATTGATATACTATTGCATTAGAAAGGTTTGATATAGTATTAGTCGTATTTGCTATCGGTACGACGGAAACAATGCTGAATATGTTCTATTCTTTCAAAAAATGTTCATCTCCAGAAACAATCAATGCTGTATTGACAATTTTAGACGTCAACAAACAAAAATCGACCATAAGTGCATATTGTAATGACTTTTAATCGGTAATTTATTCATTTTTCCTTTGATGTGTACTGGCTGATAATGTCAGTATCAAATTATTGGGTTAGTACGCAAATGACATTCGCGAATGCAACGCGTAAGGATTTACTTTCCCTTTTCATTCACAAAATTGCGCGTGATTTTTTTCGCAGAAACTCACGAGATTTTTGGCGAATGAAACACTTGACATTGTTTGAAACTGTCATAAAGTTAGTTTAGCCTTTTTCAACGATTGGTTGTGAAAATGTGAACAGAAAATGCATAAAAGAGCCGATAGACTTTAAAAAAAGCGTTATCTATAGTTGATATATGAAGTACAACTCACATATCGTCCATGATGTTCCAATCCGAGTTTTTATTCTTACTTCATACAATACCAATATATGGTGCTGTTCCGTGTAGTTTTCTTTTTCTGTTTCTTGAGAAGTATTTGTTTTACCTGTTCAGTCACTATAAAGTGTTACAATTCATATTTAAACGTAACACATAAATAGTTACCAAAAAGGTACCGTTAACGCATGAGAGAAGCTAGAAAAGAATGAAAATTACGCATTTTCGACATTTTTGTGGGACCATCATATACAATTTTTAAAATGTGGTTTCATTGTTAATTTAAAGACAGATATTAATTGAACAAAGAACAAAAAAGTGAGCTTATTCATATGCGGATCTAGGATAAATTTAAAAAAAAGGGGGTAACCGGGGGCACCAAACTACATGTATAAAGGTCTGCTTTGATCAGAATTGTACCCTTTATAAGGGGTGACTCGGGTCACAGTCACCCCCTTTTTAAAAATGATGATTGATGAAAAATCTGCTGATTCATATCATATCATTCTAATGTTCTGACTTACCACTGTGCTTAAACGGCTGTGGGTAACTTAAGTTACCCACAGCCCAAGATGGAGCCGCCTTGCGTCGGTTAGATACTTTTCTTCTATAGAATAACAATACCACGAATGCATCAATTAAACAACTGAATTTAAAAGTTGTATTAATCGTTTAGGGAAACCCCTAAACTGGAAAGGTGATTAAATTCTACAAAATAAACGATCACAGCACGATTTAAAAAAACACTTAGGCTGTCCGTAACTTCAAAACAACTTGTCCGTAACTTTTTTCATCATACCAATAGAGATGTCCGTAACTTTCAAAGAATCGACATACGCGGATGTAATGTTTAAACTGATGATAGAGATTGCATCGAATTCATATTCACAAAACGAAGTAGATGTCTAGTATGATATAATTCATTGTATCGATGGAAGACAAAATTGGGAAAAATATGAAAAAAATCACGATAAATCCGCAAAACTCGGGTCTCATTTTGTATAACGTCGGGGTACCCGAATCGCCTAGTTCGGAGGGTTGTTTCCGATCATAGCAGATAAACTGTTGAAACATCATTGTTCGTTTTTATTTTTGAACAAGTAGACTACACAAGTATTTTTTACACATACATGTAGCATGTATACACTTACTGATTTTCTGCCAGCAACGACAAGGGTAGCGTGAATCCGGGATTTTGGAGGGGAACCCAAATTGCCCAGGCATGCAGTGGATAGACTATACGAGACTTAAGTGCACAAACTTTTTCCGTCTTTTTGAAAAAGCCAAAAACACTTTTCTCTCATCCCCACAAAAACAAATCCCATCAGCATTGACAGTAAAATAAAAGGGGTGTCAATCTGGACACACGGGGACGTTGCGCACGGTGATATTGCGGCACCCTGGCCAAGATTTACAGTAAATGGGAAAACTTTAAAAAAGGACATTTTGTATAAATGAATAAACCTAGTTTTACAGCTAGCTGCATATTTCATTTGTATGCAAGTTGCATTAAATCTCATTAAACTGAATAAAACTAAAAGACACAATAGGTAAAAGTCAGTGACAGTAAAAGGAAAAGAGCAGTCAACATAGTGTAACAATTCGACATAGTATATAAAAATATAAATAACTACGTAGGACAACAGGGTAATTTAATAGTCTAACAACCCCTGATAACATACAAAGAGAGAAAAAAAAAACATACTAGGAAACATATTCAAAAAATTATAACACTATAACTAACTGGTGGGATGTATAAATACCGAGCCGCTTCAAAGAGTATTCATCAAAATACACATAGAAAGAAACAGAGGTGAAGGTAAACCGCAAACATATAATTAAACTCAAAACATTAAAGAGTATGGAAAAGCCTTGGTCTGACAAGCGAAAAACGTCGATAAGACGCACATCAGTAAATAAAAGTTCAAACCATAACCAGGATGGAGTACCACAAACCCCACATAAAACTTCTGTGGTGTAAGTTTGATGCGTTAATAAAATCACATTTGGTGGTGAATGAGTAGTATAAACGGCCGCGAAGGTTACAAATATGATGTTAATTGTCTTCTAATTGTTGAAATTATAATTCTTAAATTTTAAATCAAAAGTTACCCACATCTAAAAATAAAGTTACGGACAGTCTGCTTAGTTTCGATCAAAAAGTTACGCACATCTTATGCATTTTTTAAAGTTGACCTTGCGTTTTAGTGAACTCTATATTAACAAATTTATGGTAATTGTTAGTCATTTCTTTATTCAATAATCCTATAAATATTTACATTCTGCATGAAAAACGTCGCAAAAGGTACATTTTGTATGAATTAAATATCAACGAGTTTAGAGTCCGCCATCTTGGGCTGTGGGTAACTTAAGTTACCCACAGCCGTTTAAGCACAGTGCTTACTATGCTCGAGGGGGATATGAACTTTATCGGGACTCGGGGATCGGGTGTTTTTAAGCTCGTGATTTCTGGATGTCGGGATTTACTTTATTTAAATTCGGAACCTCGTGATTTCGTGTTTTTAAACCCGGGATTTCGGGATCAGGACCTCTCCTATCCTCCTCTTAATGTTGATGCTTTGTGAAACATAAAGAAATTTGACTTACCGGTATGCTAACATTATATTTGCCATTGTTAGAGTCATTTCGAAAGCAGAATATTTATGAAACACATGCAATAATTCCTTTTCAATACTTTGTGCAAGAGAACGCCATGTTTACTGCACTGTGACAAAATTTCAAATGATGTAATGCAGCCTGTGACGTCAAGTGTGATTCGCCGTGATTCGACCCGGAAAAGAAGTTCGTTTGTTATTTTCTTTATTATTGTAGGGATTTTTATTTTTTTTAAATTACCGATAAACAGAATAAAGGACTTTTAATTTTTTGATACTGACTTTATCACAGAAAATATCAGGCTCGCCCTTCGGGCTCACCTGAGGCTTGTTTAGGGGGGGTATCAATATCCCATATCCCATTAAGTTTTTATCCCAATATCCCATATCCCTATAATGTTTACCCCTAATATCCCAATAAATATTTTTTAGAAATATCCCATATCCCTAAAACTATTTTGAAATATCCCAAAAAATCATTATAAATTCATTCCCAAGCCCATTTTTTACCTCATCATCACATCGTCATCAATTTTGACTGGAAAACAAACTGTGTTACGGGAAATTTACAGTGCATACTTCCAGTGTTAAATAAGAATATATGTGTCCAAAAGATGAAGTGTTCCATCTTAGAGCCTTGTATAACAATCTCTGTTTATGAGATCTGAAACGATAAATTTAGTGTAAGGGGTCTAATTTCAGACTTTTTTTTTAATTGTTCAAACCGTGATGCATATGACTGTAAAATTTCATTTTGATAGCATTCTTCTATCATTGATAAGAAACTTCATCCTACACGTTAACCTATGTTGGAAAGAACAGAAGGACTCAACCCTGTCTCTTGTCCGAGATTTCTCTGACATCAAACGCCAAGCTGAGACTGTGGGACGTCAGAGCACATATCAAAAAGTTGATATTTAGCATGCAACTTCAAAACTCAAAATTTAACACAAAAAAGCTTTCTGCTAATGTACCTACATTACACTTAACTGTTGCAATATTTTTACAGCAGGCACAATTTGCACAGCCCTTGTTTTGCAAAGAAACAACACAACATTTGACTCTGTGATCTTGAACTTTATGAATTACATAGATCCCAATATTTTTGTTACTTTTTTTAATTTCCTTCCTCACAACACCAGTTATAGAAAGAAAATATATTAATTTACATTGATTTTTTGGTAATTATTCGTTATAAACATAGTTTATACGGCGAAATATCTACTTTTTGATATGGGACGTGCTCTGACGTCCCTCGGCCCCAGCTTGTCTGGCAAAACAGCCGTTGCACATCAGAGCAATCTGTGAAACGTGGAGACCTCTGAAGATCCTCGCCACGTAAAAAATAAGAGGCAAAACACTAGAAAATATCCTGTAATCATATAAAGCATCAAAACAAATAAAAACATTGATAACAATAAGGCTTAACTCATCAGATGGATACATCTTACAAAAATCTATGATTATTTCAAGAAAATTATCAATGCATATGAGCATATAATATAAAAAAAAGATGTGGTATGATTGCCAATGAGACAAGTCTTCACAAGAGACCATGTGACACAGAAATTAATAACTATAGGTCACCGTACGACCTTAAACAATGAGCAAAGCTCATACCGTATAGTTAGCTATAAAAGGTCCTGAAATGACAAATGTAGAAGAATTCAAACGAGAAAACTAACGGCCTAATTTATGTATAAAAAATGAACAAAAAACATATATGTAACACATCAACAAACGACAACCACTGAATTAAAGACTCCTGACTTTGGACAGGCACATACATACAAAATGTGGCGAGGTTTAACATGTTAGCGGGATCCCAACCCTTCCCTTAACCTGGGACAGTGGTGTAACAGTACAACATAAGAACGAACTATACAAATCAGTTGAAAAAGGCTTGGCGTTAATATTGAGTCACTGATAAGGTCTTTGCATCGGAACTAAACACATTTATTCTAAAAACAGTTGTTGGCATGACACGGGTTATGTTCTTCTCATATATGTTATGATGGTATGATACTAAACCCCTAACGGGAAGGATTGTGCCTGATGTTCATATGATGAAATCATAATCTTTCAGTCAGTTTATTTGAAGTCTGGAGCTGGCATGTCAGTTAACTGCTAGTAGTCTGTTGTTATTTATGTATTATTGTCATTTTGTTTATTTTCTTTGGTTACATCTTCTGACATCAGACTCGGATTTCTCTTGAACTGAATTTTAATGTGCGTATTGTTATGCGTTTACTTTACTACATTGGTTAGAGGTATAGGGGGAGGGTTGAGATCTCACAAACATGTTTAACCCCGCCGCATTTTTGCGCCTGTCCCAAGTCAGGAGCCTCTGGCCTTTGTTAGTCTTGTATTATTTTAATTTTAGTTTCTTGTGTACAATTTGGAAATTAGTATGGCGTTCATTATCACTGGACTAGTATATATTTGTTTAGGGGCCAGCTGAAGGACGCCTCCGGGTGCGGGAATTTCTCGTTACATTGAAGACCTGTTGGTGACCCTCTGCTGTTGTTTTTTATTTGGGCGGGTTGTTGTCTCTTTGACACATTCCCCATTTCCATTCTCAATTTTAACTCATCAGATGGATACAAATAGAAATACATGTAGCAAAAAAGAAGAGAGTGGACGTGACCGTGTACTTGTACATCCCATCAACAAAAAGACACTAAGTACATATCTGAGAGTACTCGCAGTTACTGACAGCTAGTTCAAAGCCAATTACAACTAATAAAAAGTAATGCATCTGAGACTAAATTATCAATCATTACATATCCAGCATCCAATGGCACGTTAAACAACATCTCCGTAAAATTGAGGATGTGCTATCCCGTTTGAAATAAGTTTTCTACAGGTAGAACCAAACTTCAAAACGAAATCTAGAATTTAGTAAAGATTTTAAGTGATTTGTGGTAAAGAAATCCCTGACTAAATAATTTACCAGTAAAACATAGATTTCGTTCATTAAAATCCAAAACGTTACAATAGACACGGGCATAGCGGAGGAGTTGTGATATACAAACACCGTAAGATAATGCCAAAGGAACATCACCATCCAAAACAGGAAAAATAACAATAAGGAACGAAGTTTGGAAAGCAAAACAAATACTTTTAAAATTATCAGTACATATCAGCATATAAATATCGAACATAGATCAATACTTTTCGCTTTGGTTTGGATGACTTTTGAATAAAACGACCATAAACTCAATTAAAATCAACAAAGCACTAAAATGACCTTTCATATTAAACTTTTTTGGGCAATTTTATCAAGTGAGACGTAAATATTTCTGTACTTAACTTTTAGATTCTACTTATTTTTTTTTTATGTTAAAAATTCAATATCCTTATAAATGCACCAATATCCCATATCCCAATTACTTTTAGGACAAATATCCCATATCCCTAAAATTAAAATGGCAAATATCCCGTATCCCAATATACCCGATACAAGCCTCTCACCTGATCTTTTACTGTGATAAAGTCAGTATCAAAAACAAAAAGTCCTTTATTCGATATTTAAAATTCTGTTTAGTTTCACTTTACAACACCTCGGTTCTACTTTTAGCAAGTCGCCTGTTTGTCAAGGATACTATTAGTTTGCTTCACCCTTTTTGTTGTAAATAACGCAAAGAAGGACCAATGTTGTGCAAATGACATGTTGCAAAAAAGTATTAAATACCAGTTCGATTTGATCGACAAAAATGCAGGATATGGTTGTTCAAGTTCAGGTTAGTGAAATTGTCGTATGTTTTAATCTAAAAAGGCGTCGGTGTCTGCATTACAATACAAAAAGTAAGAAATTTGTGTGCCTTGTCTCGTTACGTGTAAAAATAGACGAAATAATCAGTTTCATAAGCAAACATATTCTTAAGTAAGTCAAAACAGCTAAGCGAACATGGGACGATATGAAGAGGACAACTTTGTAGTTTTTTAATTGCAAAATTAGAAAGCTGGTTATGAATTAATCAAATAATGTATGGACAACATTTTATTTAAATCTGTGTTAATTCATGAATAAGCATTGAAAATTCCTCAAGAACAAAAAAATAGTATAGAATATATTTAGTGATATTTAATTAGATGGACATGTTCTATAGACAGACCATAGGATATCTTATAATATGAAATGCCGAATACTAGTCGAGTACATTTGTATCAAACTATATAAATTCATAAGTTCATACATGAATGTGTAACTATAAAAGTGTTAATCAAAGAATCAAGTTTCAGGCAAAAACATAACAAACAAATATCTAATGTGGAAATAACGGCCACAGTTCACTTAGAATGACGAGGTCTGACATGATTACAGAATGCCGACATGATTGATTTAACTGACAAATCTGTGCACCATTGGTAGCAATGGATGCTCAAGTTCCTCAAGGTTCAGCCTAAAGAGAACGAGGGTTATGATCCCCAAATACGTCGGGTCTTATTCTCATCACCCCCTGGTTTCAGGGGAGTAAAGATTAACAGTTTCTATAACATAAAACTCTATATGCACACTGAATACATAGGCCATACTATGTATCATAAAACAGTCAAGCTCGAACTGGTACCAATTCAGAACCGGCCACTCAATGTAGACATGAGATGGTCTCAACAGAACTTCCTGCGGTACCGCAGGAAAGCAAAAACCTAATATGATCCGACGTACAATTACGGGAAACGATCATAACCCCTTAATCTTGCCACTTGAGTGGGTCTATACACACTCATCAGAATCCCCCCCTTTCCACAACCTAAAGGTCCATTTAAGTGAACTAGCTAAGAAGGCATAAGTCTTTGTTAATACGTTTGAATCTTGGACAATCATAGTTTTCCTTTTTTTTTTTTTAAAAGTGTTAAATAAAATTACATTGCAGGTGAAGATAAGACAGCACTTTTGGCCCGATTGGGGAAAAACTTATCTAATCTATCAAAGCACTCCACCCTGATCTTCCAGACCGTCCTTACTAATATTGGAGATGGATATAACCCGTCAAATGGAGTGTTTACAAGTCAACGTAAAGGGGCATACTTCTTTTCTTGGACTACTTTGACTAAAATAGGAAACATATTTCTAATAGAAATTGTACTAAATGGTAACCAGGTAGGAGTCAGACATCACGGCCATGGGAATAGGCATTCTGACGCTAACCAGCCATCTACTCAAAATGCAGTTGTTGCAATGCAAAAGGGAGACAGGGTCTGGATTCGAGCCATTTCGGACATAGGATATTGCTATTCAGATCAGTGGACCAGCTTCTCTGGATTCGAAATATGAATAGTTAAATAAACCGTTATGAATCATAAAAATCTTTTGTATACTTATTAATTATCTCTGATGGTTCGTTTATATTCTTTTTTAAATTTTCTATGTGGTCGCAGATTGGTCAATTTTGATATACTTTAGGGGCCAGCTGAAGGACACCTCCAGGTGCGGGATTTTCTCGCTGCATTGAAGACCTATTGGTGACCTTCTGCTGTTGTCTGTTGTATGGTCGGGTTGTTGTCTCTTTGACACATTCCCCATTTCCATTTTCAATTTTATTTATTCATATGCATATATACATTCCATTCTATAATATAACTTTTTTACTTCATAGTTATGACCTTAAAAGGGAGTTTCTATGGGACATTGCATTGTCTATATTTACAGAAGTGCAAATTTATATCGTTTTAAATGGCTCGATTTTCTTCTTCAGGTCTTTAAAAATCATAATTGAAACCTTCTACCCAGTGATATAGAAGAACATCTTGTACATTTACATTAAGTTAGTTTAATACAAAATAATAAATGCAAATGAATCCTTTCATTACTAATCGCAACAATTTTTTGAAATGTTTAAAAGTATCAACTTTTAAAATACCAAGACAAGTAGATTTAATGAACCCTTAGTCATGAATTCATTCTCTATCTTAATTTCAGCTCTCTAAAAGAAAAAAGAAAAAAGAAAAAAAAGATTAAAAAGGCGGTTGAAGAGATTTCTCCTACACATAATGTTGTATTCTGCATAATGAATATATAATCAAATGCATGGATATATATTGATTGAAACACAGATAATTTTATGGTAACCAAACATTACACTTACTAGATCTTATAAATACAATAAGTGTATATAATGGCTTTCATTCACAATGACCGCATAAAAATCGGTTTGAACTATCAGACAGGGGCATATTAAGAATAATTGGCTCTTTCCAGTCAATTCTGTGTTTTCCATCAAATACTTTGAGTAGGAAGGTAACAACAGTTTGCTCTGGGTCGATACTAAAGTCCATGGTTGATGAAAAGGTTTCAATAAATTCTTTCCCTTTCTCAGACAATACAAAGGATGCATGCAAAATCCATGGCTTTAATCTAGGATTTTCAAAAGTTACTGAAGCTTTGCATTTAAAACAACTGATGCATGCGTCTAACCCTGAATACATAAATCCAGCCTCAGAGAGACAATCGACAATCATTTCTCTATTTACAACAAAGCCTGCCCACGCAGAATACTTAAAATTTGCAAACGAAGCCTTTCTTTCTTCAAAATTAATATGACGATCCTCGATAGGTTGAGGGATGACAATACTGTCAACTGGGAAAAAATCAGGTGAGCATTTAGTTAGTAAACACGCACATGTTTTTATTTCACGAGAATGAATTGCCAATGGATTGGTTGTATTATTCCATGTAGAAGTGCTAAGACCACAGAAAAAAAACACTGGGCTCTGTTTGGTTTTAATTTAAAATAGAATCCTGCTTCAGCCATTTTATCTATTGATGGATAATTGCCTTCGTCCCATACTCCTTCGAAAGATTTCATTCTTTCCTCGGTATTTTCAAACTGAGGAAAAAAAGGTTCTTCAATACGCCTTGTAACTTCATTATATACACCATGTTGTATTTCATTGTGTAAATGAGCAGTAAACAATCTAAGGTTCGGAATATATTTCCCTCGAATGATAGTTCCACATAACCAATTCACTTTAAAAGAATGTGCATCCATAATATCTTCACAAAGTTTGACAATGTTTCGTCGGATTAATAACGTCCACACGTCATATTCAAAACTAAATTCAGAACTAAACACTAAACTTACAATTGTATCGGCGCTTTGCAATGACTTGCATTGACCACAAATTTCTTCCACATCATATTGTTCATGATAATTTAGATGCTTTAAATAAAGCTGCATATTTAATTGCAATACTTTCTTCTCTGTTCTGACTAAAATTCCATACATATCATATTCGAAAATATCAAAGCTAAGTCCTCGTGAAAAAAGTGAGTTTGAAACTTTTCCAGTACACAATGTAGCACAAAACTCTGGATTTAGAAATTTTATTTTAGTTTTTAATTTCTTAAACCAATCAGAATCGTTTATATAAAGAAGGTTTGTTTGTTGGATGAAAAATAAATCTTTAGTTATTGTTCCATCAGTAATCAACATTATTATATTGTCCTTAATATGAAAGTCAAACAAAAGCCCGAGCATAAACGCGTTTCCTGTATTGTCACTGACAGATTTTGAAATAACGATTAGAACCTTCCTTGAAATCTGTACTAGGCTTTTGAAATTTTCAAACGTCGATTTTCCTGGAACTCCGTGATATTCTGTACAACAATAACGAATGTTTTCGGTTCCGAGCATAGGTAATAATTCTTTGATTGTAAAATCGTCGTCGTCTTCATAAAAAACGTAAACTTCAAAATATCCTTCATCTGTTATTTCGTCACCAAACCTCTGCCTTGCTGATGCAGTGAGTTCAATTAATTCATTTGGTGAATTTTTCAGTATTTCTTTCGAAAATGTATCTTGTTCGTGTATAGCTAATTCAGGGGCACCGGTTTCACTTGTATTTTTTTCTGCTGAATGTGCATTCATATGGTCATGTACTTGTAAAGTTATTGTATTTATTGAGTCGTTATCAATATCTTGATTAAAATTTGACATTTTTTTAAAAGTTTTAGTCAAATGAATCACATTTTCCTAAATTATCCACTTCATCTGATCTATAAAGAAAAGTATTTATATATAAGTTAAGTCTTACATAGATAAAAAAACACTAAGATGTTCCGGGGACCTTGAGTAACTATCCTTTTAAAATAAAAAGGTATTCTTAAAATGAAAGGGTATAAAATTCATATGAAATGCAAAAAAATAGAGTACCTCTCCTGAAAAAAATCTTCGAAACTTGAATTTTTTTTTTTCGATTAATCCACCATTTCTTTAAACTAAAATACTATTTGGACCACTAAAATTTATGTTTAATTTTAATTTTGAGCTTAGAAAATATAACAGAGCGTATCGCTCTATTCAAAAGTAGGATATATTCATTGTTAAAGTATGGTATCGTTTGGACTATGAGCTAACGTCAAGCAGCCAGAAATCATCATATATTATTATACCTTACATATATTTCAAACAATTCTATTGGGTGAAACATTATCACATGACATGGAATAATTCAGTTAATTTTCATTCAATTGCAAGGAAGGACGAACAACCCTAAAAATTTACACCACCGGTGAATAACCCTATTATTCACCGGTGAATAACCTTTTGGGTTTGTTGATTTGTACTTGAGTTACCTCCCATGAAAATGACGTCACAGACGTAAATAAACAAAATGGCAGCGTTCACGTTACACTGGAAGACAATCGAGAGACGAGGAAATAAGGCATTGGACAGAGCTGAGAGTGCCAGCAGCGGATAATAAATTTTATATTTTCAGAAATACACCAGAATGATGTTAAAAAATCACATTAACTGTGGTACGAAATAAGTAGTTTATAATTTGAGTGTGAATTCACATTACTATAAGACGTGTCACGGTACTTTTTTTTATCCTAAATTCATGTATTTGGTTTTGATGTTATATTTGTTATTCTCATCGGATTTTGTCTAATGCTAAGTCCGTCTCTGTGTGTGTTATATTTTAATGTTGTGTCGTTGTTCTCCTCTTATATTTAATGCGTTTCCCTCAGTTTTAGTTTGTTACCCCGATTTTGTATTTTGTCCATCGATTTACGAGTTGTGAACAGCGGTAAACTACTGTTGCCTTTATTTAGATCGAAAATATTTTTTTTTATGTTGGCCCTAATGTTGAATAAATTAAGGAAATTCGATCTACCCTTTTAGATCAAACATTTGGAGTTTTTGGTAGGTGAAAATTTGTATAGTTTTCAAACCATGAAATAAAATAATTTCGGGGATCTCTTACTTCCTTCTTAAATTCACCATTTCAACAGGTTGTAACTGAAACCTTATTAAGGCAATGTCAAGCTTAGTAACTTACGTTTACATAATGGATATGTAATCCTTATAACAATTAAAACAATATTCATCTTTATTAACCAACTAAGTACATTATTGCCAAAAATGACTATTTATTAAAAATTACATATTTTCTGTAATGGCCCTGTTTTTCTGTAATGGCCCTGTTTTTCTGTAATGGCCCTGTTTTTTTCTGTAATGGCCCTGTTTTTTCTGTAATGGTCCTGTTTTTCTGTAATGGTCCTGTTTTTCTGTAATGGCCCTGTTTTTTCTGTAATGGCCCTGTTTTTCTGTAATGCCCCTGTATTAATACCCAGTTTGTCTGTATTAAGCCCAGTAAGGGTTTTTAATAAAGTTAATAAAATTAAGTTGTAAAGAGTATAATACCTTTTTTGTATTTTGTTTAATTTAGTAACCAGTAACAAACATTAAAGAGTTATAAAGAACCATATTAAGGGATCACTGTTCATCCTGTTTTTCAACACATAACTTCTTTCAACTTAATATCTTGGATATTTGGTATATTTAAAGCTTTATCATGGTGAAGTACAAATTATTTTTTTTCAAACTAAACTGTCATTAAAAGAGTAAGAGAGTACAGTTGGTTAATAAATGTATTAAGAAATGGGTGTTTTTATAATGGCCCTGTTATATGTCCTCGGTCAGTAATAATGGCCTCGGATGTCTGTAATGGCCCTCGGCGTTGCCTCGGGCCTTTACAGACTTCCTCGACCATTATTACAGACCTTGTACATATAACAGGGCCATTATAAAAACACCCATTCATTAATACTATAATATTGTGCATGATTCTTTGGAAACTTCTTTATACACGTACAATTACGATTATAACTGGTACATAATAGCTACACACCTTAATTGAGATAAAAAAAAACCTCCTATTATAGCTGACTATGCGGTATGGGCTTTGCTCATTGTTGAAGGCAGTACGGTGACCTATAGTTGTTAATGTCTGTGTCATTTTGGTCTTTTGTGGATAGTTGTCTCATTGGCAATCATACCACATCTTCTTTTTTATATTTACCTGTTGTTCGATAATATGGTTGCTATCAAACTTTTAACTTATTTTTAGGATTGAGGTAACCTTTGTGTATTTATAGAGTAAAAGTTTGAACATGACAAATGTAATTATATGTAGGTCATGTGAGCCACGGCTACATAAATCATATGCAAACTTAAGATTATTTCAAATAATCCATCTAAAATGACACGAACTCTATGAATTCTTCTTTGTAAAGTAAGATTATAATCAAAACAAAATTTTTTCACACACCTTATTTGAGATAAAGAACGGTATTAATCGTTCTATAAACTTTTAACTTATTTTTCTGCTTGATATAACGAAATTGACCACTAATACTATTATGCATGTTGCTTTTTGCATTTTAAAGAAAATGCATTTACTGGATGACGTCTCAACTGGATCGACATCCGCCCAAGGCGAAAACTCTTAACAAAAATATAAAACTCCAAGAAAAATTTAAAACGGAATCCCATAAACAAATGAAGAAATCTACAAGATGAAACACGTCAAGAGAATGGAAACCAAAGTCATATTCCTGAAATGGTACATAAATTTCTATATGTAAAAATGGGGAAATAATCTTCGGATTTATAGCCAGCTTAACCTCTCACTTCTATGACAGTCGAGGAGAATTTCATTATAATTATACTGTAAACGAAGTTAGGGTCAAATCAACATGCAAAACAGGTAAAAATGACCAAAATAGGGGTACAGCAGCAACATTGTATTGTTATCTTAATCACTATAAAAACGAACAATTATGTCAACAAAAACAAAACAAAAAACGCTAAACGGCATATTTACACTCTATAGATATAGGATATGAGCAAAAATCAAAGACTAGAATACAAAAATGACCATATTGCTATAAAATTATGGCGAGATGCACCGAGCAACGCCAAATGGACCCGTATGATATACAATTAGCATGTTCAAAACTTTTTATTTCAGGTAATAAATTTGCTGATATTGCTGATAATGAGAAAGAGAATAGGCTTGGTGAGTATCATTTATTATTGTCTAACATTATCACAAAGCCCCATACCATAGTATACCAATCTTTTTTTCATTTCATTAGAGTTTCTACCCCTGTATTATACTGCCTTGGTTTTATTTGGCACAACATTTCGAAATAATTTGGAAATTGTAGTGCTCCTCAATTTCATTTTTTAATTTGCCGATTAATCATTATGATTCGACCGTCGTTGATGAGTATTATGTAAGCAAAATGCGCACATGGCTTTCCATATTAAAAGCCTGATATCTTTGATGTGTTTTTTTTTTAAGAAAACAACAAACACATTTGGTCTTGTTTCATATGTATTCCAGAATAACGTGTGTATAAACAGTAAACTCACAAAAATACTGAACTTAGAGGAAAATCAATTCGGAAAGTCCATAATCACATGGCAAAATCAAATAACAAAAACGCATCAAAAACGAATGGGCAAGAACTGTCATATTCCTGACTTGGTAGAGGCATTTTCAAATGTAGAAAATGGTGGATTAAACCTGGTTTTATAGCGCTAACCCTCTCACTTTGATGACAGTCTCATCAAATATTTACATTGATGCGTTAACTAAACAGACACAATAAATAAAATAGTCAAAATATGGGTACATCAGTCATCATAGTATAACAATTTTTAAAGGAACAATTTAACAGAACACAAAAACATCTACCTACAAACACATTCATTGATTTGTGTGTCTGATGTCAGAAAATTTTATACGTCACAGATATTTGTCGTTCAATGTGCATACAAACAATTTTAAAATTTACATAGGCCATGTTAGCATACAGGGTTAAAAAATCAAAAGTATGTAAGAATAAATTTCAGAAATAGACCCAGATTTAAACTAGTCCAAAAGTTATATATAGAATTTATAAGAATTCACAAATAGTTAATTCCACTACGTGATTGAATGATTTTGACGTTTGTGGTTCAACGTATTTTGTAATTCATAATAGAAATATATTATAATGACATAAAATAGAACAATATCATACTGACGGGATCTTTTAAAGTACAGAGTCACGTTATAAGAACCAAAGAAATACAAAAAGTCGCATATACAAAACACACCACCAAAAATTGAAAGACAATACAAACACATTGACGAGATGTATAAGTACCGAGCCACGTCAAACGGGTATCACATAAAACCATTCAACAGTAAAAGTAATATTAATAATAGAACAAAGACAAATAAAAGAACACTAAAACACGTTGTCATGATGATAAACAACATCAGTACGCAGAATCTATACATCAAGACCATCGTGTGTTATTTGTGAATATAATAACATTAACGGTACCAATTTTTCTGCACCAGATGCGCATTTCGACAAATAATGTCTCTTCAGTGATGCTCGTGGCCAAAATATGTAAAATCCAAAGCTTATATTAAAGATGTAGAGCTATAATCCAAAAGTTCCAAAAAAGTATAGCCAAATCCATGAAAGGAATTAGAGCTTTGCATGAGGGAGATACATTCCTTAATTTATAATATTTTTTAACATTTTGTAACAGTAAATTTAATAACACAAAAAATCCGTATTTTCATGCCAGTACCAGAGTACTGGCTACTGGGCTGGTGATACCCTCGGGGACTAACAGTCCACCAGCAGAGGCATCGACCCAGTGGTAGTAATAACATTAACGGTACCAATTTTTCTGCACCAGACGCGCATTTCGACAAATAATGTCTCTTCAGTGATGCTCGTGGCCAAAATATGTGAAGTTGATACGAAATATTTATCAACAAGGTCTTGGTACCTTCCGATGACCTTTTTTAGAAAAAAGACGAGACGTTATTTGACATACCCCTGGTTCATCAACTTTCTACTCAGACACTGATGACGTTTTACAAAGTCTGAGTAGGAGCTGCAAGCTCTTGAATATCGAATAAGTTGGGAAATATATATCCCATATGCAGGTGAGGTTGGTATATTGCTACTAAGGTGGGGGAAGTTTATAATTTCAAAATTAAAATTGTGTGTTGAGCAAATATAGCATCTACTGTGTCCTAATGGGTCAAACATAATCGTGGATAACAGAATATGTTTATTACACATACACAGTAGTTTTTATGTAGTTAAAAGTAAAGATAAGAACTTTTATAGTTCGTTAAACATTTTTCTAGAAAATATTTCCTCTAGAGACAATTTTTGGCTAACAAGATAAAGTTGAATAAATTTCTATATTATGATAAATAAAGGCAACAGTAGTATACCGCTGTTCAAAACTCATAAATCGATAGAAAAAACCAAATCCGGGTTACAAACTAAAACTGAGGGAAACGCATTAAATATAAGAGAACAACGACACAACATTAAAAAGTAACACACACAGAAACGTACTAAGCATTAGACAAAATCCGATGAGGATAATAAATATAACATAAAGACTACATGAATTTTGGATAGAAAAGTTCCGTGACACGTCTAATAAAAATGTGAATTCCCACTCAAATATAAGAGGAAACAAACAACACAAAAGAAACATAACGTTAAGAAATGCAAATAAAAGAGATAATTTTATAAAGAAAGGATAATACAGAGAAAAATCTCGAACAGAATTAGGCTTCTGGTTGATAAAGTTGCCTTAATACCCATGACATGTTGACATACCATCATACGAAACACATAATTATTAATTTTCAAATTCTCTCTCTCCCTGCTTGTCCGAATTTAGTGTATTGCATCTTTAAATTTAATAGGCTATTAACAAGACAAACACATAAATAGAACTAGTTGCTCGCAGAAACATATTATTTTCTTTTGCGATACAATATTTTATTTGAATTTATTGTACAGATTTCTTCGATTCAAACAACATATAAATGTATGTAATAAACACAGCAGCAACTCTATATATACCAACGTAGCCAACTTCGATTCGACATTAACTTCTACGACCACCTTTGATACTAATACAGTTAAATGCCAAACTTTATATAGTACAATAAAACCCCTGTCGTAGAAACCGCCAAAACGTTCCTCGTGTCTAGCATCAAACTTTATAAAAAGTACGTTATGTTGCAGAACCAGTATGAGAACTAGTTATACTAGTTCCCATCTATATATAATTACTACAAATAGCAAACGGGAAAAACCCAATTTGAAACGAAATGAAATATATAGAATTTTATTTTGCATGTGAGAGTTACAATTGTAAAAAAAGAGTGGAATATATAGATTATACATTCAAAACTCATAAGTCGAGATAAACAATGATAAACCAGGAAAAGACAAAGAATTTCAAAATAACTTATCAGAAAATGAATGACCGAGTTACACGACCCCCGACAATAACATGACCCAAGGTGCTCTGAAGAAGAAAGTAGACACTCTTTCGCATATATTTTGTGATGTCACAATCAAAGAAAATACTTCATGTTTGTACACTAACTTATTTTTTGTGAAATACCAATGAACATGCAATGTTGTGAAGACATTTATTTTTTTGTTGTTATAGTTAGTAAAACTACCCAAAGAAGCTGGAAAAGCAATAAAATATATGCCACTGCTAATTTTCCAACCTATATGGGTATTATTTTATTTTATATTTTTATGATGAAGCACACACCATTAACATAATATCATCAAATAACGTTTCTTTTTTATATATAAAGGCATAAGTGTAAATGTAATTACGCACTGAAACAAGTACGAGTATTTGCAAGACACGAAGACTCTTTTTAACAATACATACCAAGAGACATTAAAAATCCTGATTTAAATTGTTAAACCTTGTATACCACCATTCCCTATGTGAAATTAAAATATCGTCTAAATAAACTCATCATAGATAGCAGAATTAAAATTTTATATTTACGCCAGACACATATTTCGTCTACAAAATAAATAATCCACAATGCTTTTGAACATAAAAATGATAACATACGCTATACATTTATTACTTTGGGATACCATACGGAATATGTTGTTAATAGTGAACAAAAAGGAAGACAGGCTACTCAGAACAAGTGATCAGTATGATCAGTATGATGGAGTTCTCATCGAAAAACATTTGTTGAATTTTGAAACAAATTGTCAGCATTCTTATGGGAACGAACTATGCGCATCTCCTTTCCGACCTCTTCTTATTTTTTTATGAATCGAAGTTCTTTCAGGCCCTTGTCAAAAACAAGAAGATAATAGAAGCCAGGTCATTTAAAATCACATTCAGATATATTGATGATGTTCTTTCCATTAACAGTCAAAACTTTTCTGATTGGGTTCCATTAATATATCCCCCAGAACTAGAAATTAAAGAAACAACAGACAGGCGTGGCACTGTACTTATACATCCCGTCATTGTGTTAATGTTCTATGATAATTTTTGAATATTTGTCTTTCATTTTTGCTTATGTGCTGTGTCTATATGCCTTTTTGTGCTTCTTGGATACACATGACGTGGCCCTGCACTTCACATCCCGCCATTGTTTATTCTTCTTTGTTACATATTTTGTTTGTTTTAATAATGATTATGATTATAACACAATGTTGACTGATGTACCCCTTTTTGTGATATATTTTGACCTATTATGTGTGTTTGTTTTGTTCTCACAACGTTGTCAATATGATAGAATTTGATGCAACTGTCATACACGTTAGAGGTTTAACTTACTTTAAAACCTGGTTTTACCCGAAATGTTTTCTCAAAATGTCCTGTACCAAGTCAGGACTATGGCAGTTGTTATTAAATAGTCCGTTTAGAAGTGAACGTATGTTTTTGTTGTTGTTGTACTTCAGTGGTGCTGTTGTTCCGTTGTTTCCCTCTTAAAGTTGATGTGTTTCCCTCCGTATTTGTTTGTTAGCCCTATTTGTTTTCAATCGATTTTTGACTTTTGAAAAATGGCTTACTATTGTTGCCTTATTTTAGGCCTTGACCTTATACCATGGTCCAATGAGTAACTTTGAATAAATAAGCGATGTTCAATGTGAAGTTTTCTGCATTACTGTGGATTCATTATTTTTCGTTTGATACCAATTTTCGTGAATTTCGTTGGTACAGATGAACCACGAATTTAAATGTTCAACGAATATCAAATTTTTCATTGGCTTGTATGCAGACTTTGACAGAAGAACGAAATTATATGTCCACGAAAATGTAAGTTTTGTTCAAACCACGAAAATTGGTACCCACGAAAATAAATGAATCCACAGTAGTTAGATTGATAGGAACTACTGTATATATATATCTGTTTGTCCACCGTTTTGAGACCTTAACCCAAGTATCCGTTATAGAAAAATATATAATATGTAATAAATGAAATTTCCCCTCATAAATGGATAAACACAAGTATATTTTCACTGAATGACCTATACTAATAAAGTACATGTACATGTTTGCATGCATCCGTCGCTAGGCAAAGGGGACATTACGTGTTAATTGTAACAGTTCATCCTGTTTTCATCTTGTTTTCACACTCTAACTTAAGTTTTTCCTATCCCAATTTTATGAACTTCATTCACTAAGCTGATAATCAAAACTTACAATCGTGCAAATTAGATACATATTTAACAGGAAAGGAACTTCTCGATATTTACTAACAAAATACCACAAAGTTCGAATGTCTATATTTTTAAAACTTAATAAAATATTTTCAAAAACAGCATTTTGCAATGACAAAATGTATAAACGTTTATAAAAATGTTACTACATTAAACTTGGACATATGGTGATAAAGAACACTTAGTAAATGTAATATGATTTGGTATAAAGCCACGTGAAATCAGCGACGACACAGTTCTGTCTGCGTAAAGATATTCCCGTTAGTATAGACTTCCCTGTCTAGAGTTACGCCCTTTATAACTTTGAAAATTGCAATTTGCTTTCGTTTACGAGCTCTTACTTAATTTTTCCTAATCCAAATTTTATAAAACTCAAATACAATGCCGGGAACTAAAACTCAAGAACAGATTTTAAATTATAAGACAGTGAACCAATAACCATGATAGAGTTATGTTCAATTTTTTACTTGGAAAATTCTAAAACGTTATCGGGGGCATTCGTGTTATCAGCCACATTCTTCTTTTATGTTATCTAAAGGAGTAGGTCCAGTAAGACCCCTTTTTGGCCCCAAAATATAGCAGTTTTACAAAATTGTTAAAATGCAAACTTTTATTTATCTATTGGACAGTAGAATGCTTCTGCTACATAAATATGGGCTGTTTTGGATAATACAATGCACATATATCGGGTACTAGCACCATTAAGTCATGCTACATTACTGAAATCTTCACATTTCTAGCATTTTAGTTGAATTTTGGACGGTTTTCGTGTAAAACGAAAGTGGCCGCATTCGTGTTCATCCTTAATATTGAAATGTAAGTTGAACTTTATGATTATACATAACATATATAAAGGTTGAGGATGAACACGGATGCGGCCACTTTCATTTTTGACAAAAACCATCTGAAAAGTGACATTTTTTGGCATATTTGGTAGATTTTTCATATTTAGGCTTGAATCGGATCGTTTTTAATGACTAAATAAGTTAAAATCTTTCACATAAACTAATCGAATCAAATGAAATAGACACTTAAGTGTTTAAAAAGTGGTCAAAATCTTTCGTCAGATGAACCTGAAATTTGAGGCCAAAATCGGTCCTTACCGGACCTACTCCTTTCTAATTCAAACAAATCTGCTGATTAAAGGGAAAACGGTACTATTTATTCTGCCATAGGCGACAATATTAACATTTTCTAAATTTACCACTTTTTAAGATAAAAACCTGGATAAAACAGTTATATGTTGTGTTAGTACTTTATTATTTTGTTTTATAAATTAAAGCCAATAGTATCATGACCAACTTCCAACGGAGCTTGTTTATGTTATCCATGCCCACCGTCATTTTGCACCAAATTTATGAAATTTTGGATGTCTTTTCGAATAATTCTCTAGAAAATATTTCAATAGGTTTTAAAATTTATATTGTAAAATTGTAAATATACACACTGCAGTTATTCATAGACCAATAAAAAATATATTGTACCCTTACATCCAATCACAGCGCTCCTAATTTGACTTCCTTCACCTGCCTTGGGTACACAAAAGGCCAACCTAATGCTGGGAAAATTTAATACTACCGTTTTCCCTATATACAAAAGCGAATGCGTAAATAATCAAATTCAAGGTCGTTCAAAGCGTTGTTACAATCATCCGGTTTCCGGCTGACGGAAAACCAATGAGGCAATTACGATATCCGTTTCATTTATAAACAAACTTGAGCACAATTTGAAATGATAAAACATTTTTGGAAATAAAAGAGCGTCATGTCTTTTTTAATGGTCACTACCGTTATAACATGTACTTTGTCTCTCTTGTTAATCCCAGTACAGGGTAATACATGTACTGGGAATAGTGACTGTGAAAATATCGTTACCATGCCGTTATTAGATAATATGAGAGCGACATTAAAGGCGGACTTAGATGTAAGGAATATGAATGATCATCTGAAGACATATATTGCGTCGGAGATAAAGAAAGGTTTTGAAAATGCGATGAACGATGTTATGAATCAAATAGTGAACAAAGGAATTGAAGAAATCAATGGTACTATTACAGCAGCCATTAAAGAAAGTCTGGCAGGTATTTGTTAAATATGTATTAAATTTAGATATTCAAATTGTCACTTACTTCTTTTAGTTTTAGTGCGTGTAAGAAGTAAGTGCTATGTACCAATACACCATTCCATTTTTTCTGTTGTAGAGCCCATATTGGTTGATGTACAACTCCTCATAATTTTTTATCATTCTATTTTTCTTTAGAAACGTTCTATCATGTTTAAATTTGTACATGTATGTCTTATAAATTAAAAGTTAGTGAATCTGGACAAATGCGTCGTTTTTTTTTTTGGTGCATAACATATCTCTGTGTTCACAGTTTACTTGTTTTGGACCAATGTGTATCAGACTAGACATATATTATGCAGTTAAGACAAAGCATTTGGTCCCTTTCTCAAATCAAATAAATGTAAATGTTTGTAGTTTTCTTGCGTTACTTTTTGAGATTGTGCAGTTTAATTACACCTTTTAAGTTACACCTCTGATAAGTGTGCTTTATCATTCACAAGAAAATATCGGCAGCATCTTTTGAATCTCTTTGCATAATGTAAGCAATAATTCATATCTCATAATTAATATACTTAAATATTTAACCATAAACTTGATACCAAGAGAATTAATTCAGTTGTTTGTACATGTTGCATCTCATTAGACCAAAAAATAAATAAAAATAAAGCAGACAAAATATCTAGCGCATTTGTGAGCAAATAATTGTGTTAGGAAGTTTTAGAACTATTCATAGCTTTTGTCTTTTTCGATCCCTTCTAGAGAAAACCCAGTCGAGAAATATCACTTAATAAAGACTTGATAATTTGGCAATATTTGCCAGTTATGTTTGTTGCGTAAACACTTGGTTACAAATAGTTGAGAAAGCCGGACAGATATCTATAATATCAAAAAAGCTGGTGTGTGTTTATTGTGTTTAGATCTCTGTCTAATATAGACCGAATTCCTTGTATAATGTACAATTCGTAGTCAGAAATTATTATACAATGTTGTATATGATATAGTAATAAAAACATATCGAAATGTATTATTATGATATTTATTTAAGTATTTCTCTGTCTTGGGTGTTCTTGCATTTATATATACTGTATTCCCGTCATGTAATGTTGTCGTTTTAGGGGTATATTTAACATTGCCATAAAGCGCGAGTTTTGGATAGCCACAAAACCGGGTTCAGTTGACCATTTTCTACATCAGAAAATCCATGTACCAAGTCAGGAATATGACAGTTGTTATCCATTTGGTGGATGTGTTTTTGCTTTTGGTTTTGACATTTGATGAGGAACTTTCCATTTTGGATTTTTCTCGGAGTTCAGTATTTTTGTGATTTTACTTTTTACATCCACTTCATATGAACTTTGGTGAAAAGTTGTCTCATTGGAAATCATACCAGATCTTCTTATTTTCAAATAGTGTACAAATATATGTAGTGCGCACACATTGTTTGTCGAAATAACTCATATCCGTTCCGTTTGGAAAGCTAAAAACATACAATTCAATGGACATTTAACTAAGCCAACCAGAGCAGATAACCTGAAATCGTAGATGGTCATCTTTGTTTTCAAGAGTTAGGACTATCACACTAAAACGCAGTTGCATTAAAAAATTTATCATAAAGTTAGCGCTTAGCAAGGTTCAGACCACCATTTCTCTTGAAAAGTCCTGTACCTTGTCATGAATGTGGCAGTTGTTATCTAATAGTTCGTTTCTATGTATGTTGCATTGTCGTTTGTTTTTTGTTGCTTTTCAGTGTTTCGGTTGTTTATGTTTATTCTATTATAGTTGATGTGATTCCCTCGGTTATAGATTGTAACCCAGATTTGTTTTCTCTCAATCGATTTATGAATTTTGTACAGCGGTATACTACTGCTGCTTTCATTTAGCCAAACCCTTGTACAATATTTTTTTTTAAGCAGACATGGGATCAAATCTGCTTTTTTTTGTCGGTACTGGCATTATTTAATTGCTTCATTTCGTCTGACAATTCGTGTTTATAAATCATAATTAAGTTGCACATCCCACCTGGGCAAAGTTTTAATGGTTTTGGCTGGCATATTATTTATTTTGTTTCTTTTTTTTCTTTTTTTTTCAAAACTGTTGGTCATTAGGTTTTAATCCCAATAATATGGAACGCCGGAACTGTCTTATAGTGTAAATATTTAATGTGTTCTGTCCCTTTGTTTTTATGATCTGTCGTTTCTTCTTTATGTTATGTGCAAATGTCTGTATTTCATGACACGGCATCTCTGTGTTATGTCAAATTAGTTATTTGCTTGGTCAAACAGTAGTATGATTTGTCATTGCTAAAGTTTGTTGTGTACAATAGGCCTTACATCATGCTTTAACTACTATATATTCTGTGAATACTTCGAAACTTTATGATCAACCACCTTTACATTCTCTCATATTTTATCTATGTTGTGTCTATTCTTCTTTTATGTAAGTCAGTTAAAAATTGCGTCCTGTCTCAAATGTGATTGTTATGCCGAATTTTCTAAAGGTTTTGTTTTGATACACCTTTGTTCTATGTAAACCTCATGATATTATAGTCTTTTGGCGTTATGTTGTGTTTATACATATGTATCTCCAGTGAAAAACACAACACATCATGGTATAGTTCCTATGCGTTTTGCCGAAAAATTGATACTCTCTGTGAGCATTCATTACGTTATGTGCAAATGCCTTTTACATTATGTGCAAGCAACTTATACGGTTTGTGCAAACCTCGTTTACCTTATGTGCAAACATCGTTCCCCTTATGTGCAAACATCGTTTACTCTATGTGCAAACATAGTGTACCTTATGTGCAAACACCTATTGTGTTATGTGCAAATACCTATTAAGTTATGTATAACAACTACATCATTATGTGCAAATACCGCTTACATTATGTGCAAACACCGATAACGCTATGTGCAAATGCCTATTACATTATGTCCAAACATCTATTACGTTGGGTGCAAACACTGTATTACGTTATGTCCAAACACCAATTACGTTATGTGCATACCCTTGTTACGTTCTGGTAAACGCTTTTTTGACACAGATTAAAACAAAATGCATCAGTAATATACACTTTGAAAATTAAGAAAATTATAAGTTTTAGCATTCTAAAAAGCTCTGAACTACTTCGCTGTATTCTTTTTCAAGGTAATATCCATTGGATGCTGAATGTGAACTGAAGTTATATATGTGAATCAGGTTGTTGATTTAGTATTGGAAATGTAGTATAAAGTAAAATCACGAAAATACTGAATCAATTCGAAAAGTCCATAATCACATGGCAAAATCAAATAACAAAACGCATAAAAAACGAATGGACAAGAACTGTCATATTCCTGACTTGGTACAGGCATTTTCAAATGTAGAAAATGGTGGATTAAACCTGGTTTTATAGCGCTAACCCTCTCACTTTGATGACAGTCTAGTATTTTTATATATTAATTAATATAAAAATGTTATATAAATATTTAGTTATTTCTACTTAAAGAGTGTGCGTTATACATCCATTCTTTTTATATTTTGTTCATTTTACTTGTTGAAAATTAACATATTTACAAATATATAGACACGATTCTCGAGGTGTGTCTCTCTGGAGATGTGCCTAGATTGACAAATTGAAAAGTCATAAAATACATTTAATGCATTTTTGAAAACATTGTACAGAAACATTTTTTAGTAAACAAATCGTGCATATTGCAGATAAGCAATGCAAATAAAGACGTATTAATAATTGATATTTCAATTTTCAATTTCAGTGTGTAGTATACCTATGCATAATAAAACGACCATGAATTAATAACATTTTATCTGAAATGTAATACACATAGTTAATTTTCCGGCATTTGATGGCTTAATATCCTCAGAAGAGAACAGTCTGTAATTATTTATCTCATTTAAGCCGATAGTTGTTGCTGAATATCAGCCACATCATGAAGCAACCAAACAGAATTTATATGTGACAAGTAGTTATTTCAAGATGGCGTGTATATCGTCTGAAACTAAAAGCTCTGCCCTGTTATTCGAAGCAAAAAAAAGCTACATGTAAAAAACAAAATGCAACCTCATTTCTTTACGGAAAATGTGAACGGAAAATAAGTTGATATAAAAAAAGAACTTTGGACTATGCGGTATGGGCTTTGCTCATTGTTGAAGGCCGTACGGACTTCAACAATGAGCAAAGCCCATACCGCATAGTCATTACGGCCTTCAACAATGAGCAAATACAATACCGTATAGTCAGTACGGCCTTCAACAATGAGCAAAGCCCATACCGCATAGTCAACAATAAAAGGCCCCGAAAAGATTATGTAAAACAATTCAAACGAGAGCACTAACGGCTTTATTTCTGTTATGTTCTCTTTTTCATCTGCACCAAGCGGGTCATTTCATAGGTCGCCATATCTTGCATACATAATCATAACATATGGTTTTGGAAGGCGCCGAATTACATTTATGAATTATAGACTTTTGACAAGGTCAACACTTTATGTATGCGTCTATTCAGATTATATTGACCGAGGACGAAGATATTTTCTCGCCACCTCTTATCTTGTATTTTTTTTTTTGAATTAGCAGGGAGTTTTGGCAAAACTGAGTCCCGAGCCCCCCTCTGAATCAAACTGATTATAGAACCAACAAACGCAGCTCCATCATTTTTAAATATTCTGGTTCCGCCACTGGTCATTCAATGAGAACTCAAAAAGAGAAAGAAAAAAAAATTAAGTCCGTGTGTTTGTTTATCTAATGATATCTTAATCAACAACTTTTCTATTCATTTTACATCGGATGACCGTGAGGGCATTCATGTGTATTGTTGTCGCCTGAATTTCCATTACGTAACCTTCGTTTTGAGATTGTAACCGATCTATAAACATGATAATAATAAATACGCGGACATTATCGAGTACAAAATTGCATTCCTTATCACTTGTTTTTAATTCATTTCAAATGGATACTCCTAAAAATATATTTTTTTTAACATAAATTACTAATATGAAAATGTCGTTAAACTCGTTAGAAACATAATTAAAGTAAAAAATCTTTAATATGTATACACACGTACAGAAAAAGTGTGTTACCGCATGCGGAAGAATATCTCAAGAACGTTTGCAATCTCCCATGCAGAGTTATCTGTCTTTGCTACCTCTCTCTGCGTAGGACATTGAATGTTTTGCTGGAAAATATGAATGCCCACTCGAATTTAATCTACCAGAAAAATCGAATTATTACAGAAGAGTGTCCAACATGCACTTGCACAGCACTATAATTAGTATAGTGCAATAGAATGATATACAAATGGATGAACATTATATATACATGTAACTGTAATTTACAAATATTAAAATAATGTATAAAAAAAACAGAGTTTACTGATTTGTATCACTTCTACGATGAGGTTGAATTTATCATCCACGCACAGAAAAATATATATCTTTACTTTAAAGTCACCTTCAGGTAAAGAGATGTGATTTGGTTTTCTGAGACAAGTGCTCGTTACCGTCCATAAGAACTTGCGGTCATCCGATGTTCAGTACTTCAGTACTTTGATTCATATCTTTAACATAAAGATGTTCTCAAAATTTAATAAAACATAACAAGGGTTTTATATTTTTTTTACAAATGTCTTATTATCCTTATTTCATTTTGATTCATTTTGAGAACTCAAATCGTATCAATGACATACTGCACATTTAAAGATTTTTGAACTGGGAGTTAGCTGGCAATTGTTTCATGGTGCTTTAAACGGATGAACAAGAGGGTTCCGAAATTCCAACAATACAAAACATGACAAGTGAACTTTCTTAATTTATAATCAGTAGCAGGAAAATCACAGAAGAATTTAAGCCTTCCCTTTCGTGGTAAAGTCGGTCACAGTTTTCTTTTCGTTATATAGGTGATTTTTTTTAAAGAATTTTGACTAAATATGTTACATCGATTTCAAGGCGAACAAGATTGCATCAATTCAAGATTGTTTCCGCATTTTGAGGATAATTATGATTGAATCATATGAACTTCATGCCTCGCTAGCTATTAATAAAAAAAAACGTCTCGCTTTAAAAGTAGCCGAGAAAAGGGGGACCGATATATCCAAAATTGGCAATATTTAACGGAAACTGTCAAAACATATTTTAGAATGAGAACATTTAGATCCAATAGAATATATTTGTATGAAATTTTATATTTTTTAAAATAAGATTTCTCAGAATAATGATGTGCAGCAAATCCCTTTTATGAACATTTGGCTTAATTGTGTATTGAGCTATATTTATCGAACCATTCGCGTTCATAACTAAACGCATCGAAGCTTACCGTTTATACCGGATATCCCGCAAAAATATTCATTGAATTTATGACTCTCCGTTCGGAAAATAAGTTGATGTTTCTAATTTATACGACGATATTCGTTGATATATTGAACAAAAAGATATATTCATATCAACAACTGTGGAATAATGTATTGATTATAAATGTTCTTTGTCGGTAAATGTGAAATTTATTTGTACGAGCTTTAGAAACAGGACGAAAAGCAAGGCTTGCCGAATTTTCTCCTGTTTCGCAGCGAGAACTAATTCATTTTATATTTCTGACAATGTACATATATTGTTTACAATTTACACCTGGTATTTGAGCATAAGTTGTTTAAATCTTAACCATTGTCTCTGATTTTTGCAATTATTGAAACGCGGACTCGAAAAAACCCCAAAAATGAACTAGGCTCCGTGTTGAAGGCCGTACATTGACCTATAATGGTTAACCTTTTTAGCTCACCTGGCCAAATGGCCAAGTGAGCTTTTCCCATCACTTGGCGTCGTCCGTCGTCGTCGTCCGTCGTCGTTAACTTTTACAAAAATCTTCTCCTCTGAAACTACTAGGCCAAATTTAACCAAACTTGGCCACAATCATCATTGGGGTCTCTAGTTTGAAAATTGTGTCCGGTGACCCGCCAAACCAATCAAGATGGCCGCCATGGCTAAAAATAGAACATAGGGGTAAAATGCAGTTTTTGGCTTATAACTAAAAAAACAAAGCATTTAGAGCAAATCTGACATCAAGTAAAATTGTTTATCAGGTAAAGATCTATCTGCCCTGAAATTTTCAGATGAATCGGTCAACCCATTGTTGGGTTGCTGCCCCTAAATTGGTATTTTAAGGAAATTTTACTGTTTTTGGTTATTATCTTGAATATCATTATAGATAGAGATAAACTGTAAACAGCAATAATGTTCAGCAGAGTAAGATTTACAAATAAGTCAACATGACCGAAATGGTCAGTTCACCCCTTTAGGAGTTATTGCCCTTTATAGTAAATTTTTAACCATTTTTCGTAAATTTTAGTATTCTTTTACAAAAATCTTCTGCTCTGCAACTACCTGACCAAAATTGAACCAAACTTGACTACAATCATCATTGGGGTATCTAGTTTGAAAATTGTGTCCGGTGACCCGCCAAACCAACCAAGATGGCCGCCATGGCTAAAAATAGAACATAGGGGTAAAATGAAGTTTTTGGCTTGTAACTCAAAAACCAAAGCATTTAGAGCAAATCTGACATGGGGTAAAATTGTTTATCAGGTGAATATCGGTCTGCCCTGAAATATTCAGATGAATCGGACAACCGGTTGTTGGGTTGCTGCCCCTACATTGGTAATTTTAAGGAAATTTTACTGTTTTTGGTTATTATCTTGAATATTGTTATAAATAGAGATAAACTGTAAACAGCAATAATGTTCAGCAGAGTAAGATTTACAAATAAGTCAACATGACAAAGATTGTCGGTGTACCCCTTAAGGAGATATTGCCCTTTATAGTCATTTTTTTAACAATTTTCATAATTTAAAAAAATTTTTAGAATATATTTTCCACTGTAATTACTGGGCCAAGTGCATTATAGATAGAGATAATTGTAGCAAGAAGAATGTCCAGTAAAGTAAGATCTACAAACACATCATGATCACCAAAACACAATTTTGTCATGAATTTATCCGTGTCCATTGTTTAATATGCACATAGACTAAGGTGAGCGACACAGGCTCTTGAGAGTCTCTAGTTTAAATTGTTATTTGGATGGAGTGGTGTCTCATTGGCACTCACACCACATCTTCCTATATCTATTACTCAGAAAGAAATATCAATATTACCGATTGATCAACAAGAAAGCGGGTAGCAGGAAAATTTATTTGTACATGTACAAACAAAGCAAAAAAAAAAATGTTGTTTACCTGTTATTTGTACACAATAACTAGCTAATTGCAGGATAAAAGCGAATTACTTAACTTTAACCATTTTTTTTCAAACTGTTGAAAAATTAAATGGGGTAAAAAAATAAATAGATTAGCTGACTATGCGGTATGGGTTTTTTGTTAAAGGCCATAAGAAGATCTATTGTTATTTATTTCTTTGTCATTTGGGCTCTCGTGGATAATTGTCTCATTGGCATTCATACCACATCTTTTTTATAGATAGTCAGTTTTTTCTGAAATTCAAAGGGAAAATTATGTTATGATGACCATTTTAACAACGAAATTTTTTATTTATTCTAAAAGACAACAAAAGAAACGATATGCACATCACTTATAAAAAAACAATAGAAGAAAACAATTACAATTTACTAGAATATGTATTTTTTGTATCGGTCTTGATGACACGGTTCGAAAAGTTACCGGACCAAATACGGATAAATGAAAGTCATTATCTGGAGTTTCAAGTTGCGGAATTTAATTTCGAGTATGGCCAGTGAAGGTGAAACAACCCTGATAACCCTTTCATTCAGAAAAAAATATGTGTATGCGTCATTTTTGTGGATTACAGGATAAGGTAGTTTTTAATATGAAAAAAATAGTTTTTTTTTAGAGAAATTGCAGCTTTTTGTTACACCCTTCTACCTGTCTGAACCAAAATTGAATCAAATTTTTCCAACATCCCTGTTAGTTTAAAAAAAAAAATTCAGATAAGAGGGGCGGGTCAAATGACCACTCCTTTTCAGGACACCCACCCGTCACAACACGCCTTGTCAGGGACGGAGGAAATAATAAGTCTTAGGAAGGTTATTCAGAATAATATTCACAACTGTTAAAGGAAATGAACGAAAATAATATCTTAAACATTTTGTAGGATTCCTTAGCTGCTACATGAATCGTGGGAGACGTCATTACATTTGTAGAATTAATCTAGTACACGTTTCTCACTAGATGAAAATCCTACTGGGAGGGTAATAACAAATCATCCTGGTCTTTTGTGAAGAGTTGTCACATTGGCATTCGTACCACATCTTCCTTTTGATATCGTATTGTTTCTTTCGGTTGCACCTTCGGTTGAAAACTAGAGTCATGTCTGTATATTTGTTACAATTTTCAACAAGTAAAGTGAACAAATTTTTAAAACATGGATGCATAACGCACACTCTTAAAGTAGAGCAAAATAATTTCCCATAAAACTAGATACATTGTTTGTATATAGCATTTTTACACCAATCAATATAATTAATATAAAAATCCACAGTTTGTTAGAAAGGTCAAACGTTTTATTTTCTTCATTTTCAAAATGCATATCATTGATGCGTTTTGTTTTAATCTGTGTCAAAAAAGCGTTTACCAGAACGTAATAGGTGTTTGCACATAACGTAATAGGTGTTTGGACATAACGTAATAGGTGTTTGCACATAACGTAATAGATGTTAAGGCAGCAACCATTTGATTTTCGGGGGGGGGGCTATGGGTTTTTTTTCTGTACAAACTTTTTTTTTCGCCTGCGGCGAAAAACAATCTATTTTTTTCGCAACAAGTCGAAAACAATTTTTTTCTTTCAATTTTAGCATTACATATAGTGGCAGCTGAGGTTGAAACAAACAAATTTTTTTTCTTAGAATCAAAAACAAATTATTTTTTTCTCCAAAAACTGGAAACAAACTTTTTTTTCCAAAAAAAACCATAGCCCCCCCAGAAAATCAAATGGTTGCTGCCTTAGACATAATGTAATAGGCATTTGCACATAACTTACATGGTGTTTGCACATACTGTAAGCGGTATTTGCACATAACGTAATAGTGTTTGCACATGATGATGTAGTTTTTATACATAACTTAATAGGTATTTGCACATAACGTAATAAGTGTTTGCACATAAGGTAAACGATGTTTGCACACAGGGTGAACGATGTTTGCACATAAGGTAAACGATGTTTGCACAAAACGTATTAGTTGTTTGCACATAATGTAAAGGGCATTTGCACATAACGTAATGAATGCTCAAAGAGAGTATCAATTGTTCGGCAAAACGCATATGAATTATACCATGATGTATTGTGTTTTTCACTGGAGATACATATGTATAAACACAACATAACGCCAAAAGACTATAATATCATGAGATTTACATAAAACCAAGGTGTACCAAAACAAAACCTTTAGAACATTTGACATAACAATAACACTTGAGACAGGACGCAATTATTAACTGACTTACGTAAAAGAAGAATAGACACAGCATAGATAAAATATGAGAGAATGTAAAGGTGGTTGATCATAAAGTTTCGAAGTATTCACAGAATATATAGTAGTTACAGCATAATGTAATGCATATTTTACACAACAAAGTTTAGCAATGACATATCATATAATTGTTTGACCAAACAAATTACTAATTTGACATAACACAGAGATGCCGTGTCAGGAAATAAAGACATCTGCACATAACATAAAGAAGAAATGACAGAACGTAAAGGCAAATCGACAAAACACATTAAATATTTACACTATAAGACAGTTCCGGCGTTCCATACAATAACTTACATTCTAATATTCGTATTAACCCAAATATATGGTACATTTTATTAAGGTAACTGTTTGATGTATAAATAAAGGCAACAGTAGTATACCACTGTTCAAATTCATAAATCGATTGAGAAAAAAAAACCAATCCGGGTTACAAACCAAAACTGAGGGAAACACATCAAATATAAAAGGAGAACAAAATCACAACAGAAACACAACTCTAAATGCAAACACACACAGATTCTGTATCACAATGAACAAATCAAAAGAACACCTTAATTGGAACTAAAACAAATAACTATGGCATCTATCTCCCTAACTTTATTTTATAGGTCATAACTTACAAAAAAACTAGAAATCACTCGTCTTGTAATGTATATTGTTGATATTCTGTTAGCACTAGGAAGGTTTAATTTTATTAGTCTTATTTGCTATCGGTACGAAGAAGACATTGCGAAATTATTGTTATTCTTTCAAAAAAATTCTCATCTACAGAAATAATCATTGGTGTGTTGACAATTTCAGACGTCAACAAAACAGCCGACCACTTTTTACCACAACAGTTCTATTTTTTAGCAGGTCACCTGTTTTTCAAGGATACTTTTATTCTGCCTAAGTAAACCCTTTTTGTTGTATATGACGCAAAGAAGGACAAAATTGTGCAAATGACTTGTTGCATAAAAGAATAAAATACCAGGAGTCGGTTTCACAAAAAAGTACGAATAAGATTGATCGTAACTAATGGGCAATTCAGTTTACTAAAGATCAATCTTAGTCATAAGTGTTTTCGTGAAATCGACTCCAGTTCGATTTGATCGACAGAAATGAGGCCCCTCATGGGGGGGGGGGGTCCTAGTAATCACATAATCACCATTTTTTTGCCAATATAATCACATAATCATTAAATATTTGCTTATCTTTAGTAATCAAATAATCATAAACTAAAAATACAGTCCTAGGTAATCAAATAATCATGAAATATTTGGCTTAATAATCAAATAATCATTAAAAAAACGGCCAAGTAATCACATAATCAAAAACCCCATGAGGGCCCTCAGAAATGCAGGATATGGTTGCTCATATAAAAAAGAAGATGTGATATGATTGCCAATAATACAACCCTCCACAGGAGACCAAATGACACAAAAATTAACAACTATATGTCACCGTTCGGCCTTCAACAATGAGCAAAGCATATACCGCATAGTCAGCTATAAACGGAAACGACATGACGAATGAAAAAACAATTCAAACGAGAAAAACTAACGAACATTTTTATGTAAACAAATAGAACGAAAAATAAATATTTACCACATTAACAAACGACAACCACTGATGTACAGGCTCCTGGCCTGGGACAGGCACATATATACAGTATGTGGCGGGGTTTAACATGTTACTGGGACCCCAACCCTCCCTTAACTTCGGACAGTCGTGTTACAGTACAACATAACAACTAACTATACAAATATAAGTACTATAACAATTTCTTCCATGATTAGGTTAACGGAATTGAGGAATGTGCTTTCACTTAAAAAGCGTCGGCGCCCCCCATTACAATAAAAAAAGTAAGAAAATAATTTGCGTGACTAATATTAAAAAAAGAAGATGTGGTATGATTGCCAATGAGACGATTCTCCACAAGAGATAAAAAGAGACAGAAATTAACAACTATAGGTCACCGTACGGCCTTCAACAATGAGCAAAGCCCAAAGCACATAGTCAGCTATAATAGGATAGACGAAATTATATGTTTCATACGCAAAATCTAATCAAATCAAACCACAGACAAAAGTATTCAAGTACAAAAAAAGTATAAAATATATCCAGTGACATTTAATAAGAAGGACATGTTATATTAGACAGACCATTATATACTAGGTAAAAACAGTTTTTTAATTTAAAAAAAAATCACATTTATTAATTTCAAATATTTTCAAGAATAAAACTAGTGACTTGAATGATGTATCTATCATTTTTACTCATTTATAAAAATATCGAAAATGACGTAACGTCATTTTGTGATTTCAAACAAATAACCATTTTTTTTTAAGTTGAGAGATGGAGTCGAGTTGTACTTTTGGTTATTAATTGTGTCGAACACGACTGTTAACAAAAAAATCGCATTAAAAATTTCAAAAAAGTTACACGTAAGTCAATGCCCCATCTACGCCAAACGAAAGAACGAGCTATTGGGATGTTTGCAGCAGAAGTAACTCAAGTGCCGGTTGCAATTCATTTTCATGTCTCAATAATGACTTAGCAAGGCTAAAAACTCGTCTAAGAGATACTGGCATGACAATGATCGCCCCCGTAGTGACAGGCCACTAGAAACATAGTTACGTCCAGACAGGCACATCTGCATCATTCATCTTCCGAATCGATTTGTAATCGCGTCACTTGCTGCACGACAAACCCACGAAAGAAATAACAACAGAATATCTGCTCAAACAGTTCGTAACCGATTGCGTCAAGTTGGTCTAAGAACTTGTCGTCCGTTGAAGGGACCTGTCCTCACGCATCGTCGCAGGAAAGCGCGACTTCAATGACCTCGGGTGCGGATTCGATGGAATAGGCTAACATGGATACAGGTTCTTTTTTAAACCGATGAATCTATATTTAACTTAATTAGCGACGACAGAGCCAGGGTCTACCAGAGGCGAAATGAACGATTTTCTGATACGTGCGTACAGGGAACAGATCGGTTTGGTGGTTGCGGAATTATGGTATGAAGCAGAATAACCTACCAGTAACGCACCGAGCTAAAAATCATCGTTGGTAATTTGAACGCAACAAGGTATAGGGACAAAATTCTGGCTCCAGTTATTCTTGCGTTTCTCCGCAGACATCGTTTTAACAACGTTTTTCAGCAGGACAACAACCGTTGTCACGTGTCACCCATTTAGATTAACTTTTTGGAGAAAAAATATATTCGTGTGTTGCCATGGCCAGCAAGGTCTCCAGATTTACCGCCAATCGAACATCTTGAGGATTAACGTGGACCACGTATCAGAAATAGCCGAAGTCCATCGGAAACGCTCGCCCAGCTCCGAAGAGCACTTTTAGGGAATGGAACAACATCCCTTTAAGACTTTATTCGTCGTTTTATTGATTCAATGTTTACTGTTTTAATCGAGAAAACTTGTTATTGTTCTCTAAAAATGATGTTAGCTAAGACAATAACAATCAAAACCAATGAGTAAACAAAGACACAAAAAACCAAAGGCATTTTCATCAACAGTTATAAATAATAAATAAGAAACAACACGAACTCCACTTAAAACCGGGAGTGAAATCAGGTGCTCCGGAAGGGTAAGAATTTCCTGCACCGTATACGGCACCCGTCGTGTTATTTCTTTAACTTTAATATTGTGATAATTTTTTTGGTATAAATGATATAAATGATCTTACAAGAATGCAGCGTTTCTTTTTTTGCCTAGTATATATCCTATAATATGAAATGACGAACAATTGCGTGCATTTGTATCAAAAATAATCAACATAAATTGTGAATTATAAAAGTGTGGAATAAAATTCTATTTCAGATGATGACAAGGCAGCATTTTTGGCCAGATTGGAAAACAACTTATCTAGTCTATCAAAGCATTCTACCCTGATCTTCCAGACCGTCCTTACTAATATTGGAGATGGATATAACCCCTCAAATGGAGTGTTTACAAGTAAACGTAAAGGGGTATACTTCTTTTCTTGGTCTACTTTGACTAAGATAGGAAACATGTTTCCAACAGAAATTGTACTGAATGGTAACCAGGTAGGGGTAAAAAACCATGGCTATGGGAATAGGCATTCTGACCGTAACCAACCATCTACTCAAAATGCAGTTGTTGCAATGCAAAATGGAGACAGGGTCTGGATTAGGGCCTCAATAAATAATGGATACTGCTTTGCAGATCAGTGGACCAGCTTCTCTGGATTCGAAATATGAATAGTTCAATAAACCCTTATGATTAATATAAATCTCTTATATATTTATTTATTATCCCCGATGAAACGTGTGTGGTCTTTTTAATCATTTTTTATAGACATTTTAGAAATGTGATTGCCGATTGGTCAAATTTGCTAGTCGTTAGTTTATGTGCTGCTGAATCAATTTAAATTATGCAAAAGTTGAACTATATCATATAATTATTTATCATCTATTTTTTCCACATCTATACTATTAAACGAGAAAACCTCATTTTGTGTGTCGCTTCTCTTCCTTCCACAATAAATTAATCATTATGCCTCTGTGTCCTATAGGTACCACGTATTGTCGCATTTGTCATCCATTCTTATGATGGTTCAGTTTGGGTTATTTTGGGAGAAAAACGAAAAAAAACTGCGTCCGGATATTTTTCCGTCATTGGACAAAATTTTAAGTCAGACTAGACATCCGGTTTGTGTTTTTTCTGTACTTTGTACATACCAAAGACTATGAATAACGTGTATTTGCTATCTACTATCAATCTCAAGTTTACTATCCACGACAGTCACTCTATACAATAAAACGAGAAGACCTCATTTTGTGTGTCGCTTCTCTTCATTCCACACTAAATTAATCATTATGCCTCTGTGTCCTATAGGTACCACGTATTGTCGCATTTGTCATCCATTCTTATGATGATTCAGTTTGGGTTATTTTGGGAGAAAAACGAAAAAACTGCGTCCGGATATCTTTCCGTCATTGGACAAAATTTTAAGTCAGATTAGACATCCGGTTTGTGTTTTTTTCTGTACTTTGTACATACCAAAGACTATGAATAACGTGTATTTGCTATCTGCTATCATTTTCAAGTTTACTATCCACGACAGTCACTGAGTTTATTAAATAGAGAGGGTCTATATAATATGTCAATGACCGCCGTGGATCGATAAGTAAATTTAGAGTTGATAGTAAAAAGCAAGTACACTTTATTTATAGTAATGTATGTTCATATCTATACAGATAAACGCTAACATTATTAGTCAATAGAAAAATAATTATAGGAGTTTTGGAAGAAAAAAATTATAAGTCAGGCTAGAAATACAATTATCATGTCCCAAAGTACCTATAACTTTTGATACCTTTTCTGAAATTCTTCAATCATAAAATCTTTTACAAAAATTCATCGGGTCACTAAGTATATTATAATAAACTAGAAAACGGTCTATATAATATATCAATGACCGCCGTGGATTGATTAGTTATCTCAGAATGGATAGTAAAAAGCAAACACTTTATTTATAGTAATGTATGTTCATAACATACTAAACGTATGTTTATATTGAAATAAATAGAAAACAAAAAATTGGAATTTTTTGGGAAAAGGAGAAGGGGTTGAAAAAAAAAATTGTCCTATCCCCAAGTACCTATGACATTTATTACCTTTCCTGAAATTCTCCAGTCATTAATTGTTTTACAAAAATTCATCCTAAAATTGAGAAAGAAAATGAGGAATGTGTCAAAGCGACTACAACCCGACCATAGAGCAGAAAACAGCCGAAGGCCACCAATGGGTCTTCAATGTAGCGAGAAACTCCCGCACCCGTAGGTGTCCTTCAGCTGGCCCCTTAAAAAATATGTATACAACACTTTACATACTTTCAATAACGCTCTGGATGCCCTTGATTTCGCGGGTGTGTTCTAGCATTTATCACCCTTGCTTAAAGTATTTCAGTTTGGGTTATTTTGGGAGGAAAACAAAAAATATAGACGTCCATATATTGTTTCTGTTTTCTGACTGACCTTTTGAGAAATATAAAAGACTTCCACTGCCCTTTAGGCCTGTTTTGAAATTAAACATAATTTGCATAAGTACTTGGGACAGAACAATTATTTATGCGTTTTTCTGTATACTATAATCAAACATATACTATAATAGATAAAGTGTATTTGCTATTTATATATATTACCAATTCCAATGGTCTTCTATCCATGGCGGTCACTGAAATATTTCTGTATACTACATACATATATACTATGAATAAATTGTATAAATTTGCTATAATTTACTATAAATTCCACTGGTTTACTGGGTTGACTTTCAATATATCAGTGACCGTTTTATATAGTAATTACAGTATATATAAACTGACGTGGAAAGGTAACATCCGGCCACCGAAAGCTTCATTTTTATGAAGCCCAGGTGGACGTGTGGTCTAGCTGGTCGACTACAGTGCAAGCGATTTGGTGTCACGATATCTCAGTAGCATGGGTTCGAATCCCGGCGAGGGAAGAACCAAAAATTTGCAAAAGCAAATTTACAGATCTAACATTGTTGGGATGATGTTTAGACGAGTTATATATGTATGTTCATAGTATACAGACAAACAGAAATAATAAAAATCGGTATTTGGAAAAAAGGGGAGGGCAAAAACAAAAATTGTGCCCAGTCCCCAAGTACCTTTGACTTTTGATACCTCTCCTGGAATTCTCCAGTTATAATTTTTTTTTTAAAGTTTATACATATTACGCTCTATTTCCCCGCGATTTTGCGGGTGTGTTCTAGTAATAATAATATTGACAAACAAGCAAACAGCACTATAGAGTCTAGTATACCTAATCCCTATTGTACAGTCGTCACGATAATTACTCTGCTGCGGTTAAAAGATGACATCATCAATGTATATATCGTACATTTTCTATGCGGTAATACGTAATTGTAAAGTGAAATCAAAATTGTTTGCCAAAAATCTAATGATACGAAGCACTACTTTCCAAATGTTTTTTTTTAAACGACTGGGACGTCGCCCGGGTTACCAAGGTCCTCTTTTGCTACACGGTACACTGTAGCATTTGATTTATGTGTTCCACGGAATATGCTCTGGGATACCCCAGATTTGATGTACGTTCAACCATAAGGTTTTTACTACTTTGAAAATTCAGATACTTTTCATAAATTAAATAGATATAGAAAGATGTGGTATGAGTGCCAATGGGACAACTCTCCATCCAAATAACAATTTATAAAAGTAAACCATTATAGTTCAATATACGGCCTTCAACATGGAGCCTTGGCTCACACCGAAGAATAAGCTATAAAGGGCCCCAAAATTACTAGTGTAAAACCATTCAAACGGGAAAACCAACGGTCTAATCTATATAAAAAACGAGAAACGAGAAACACGTATAAATTACATAAACAAACGACAACTACTGTACATCAGAAAGCATAGTTGCGTCAGTGATATTTTCGACTGTTTAAATACACGTGCTACAAATAAATCAACACCTATCATTTCTTCTTGTAAGCACAAAAAACACAGAAGGAGCAAGTGTAAGACATGTAATATGTTAATCACAACTCCTGATTTTACCAGTAATTTAACAGACTGTAGCCACGGACAATGTACTTTGAAGGACTACTTTATGTTGGTTAAACTCGACAAACTTTGCTCAAAAGGATAACCCAAGACTGGTCTTATCATAAAGATCCGCAATTCAGGGTTATTTAAAACAATTTTAATCAATCGGACCATGATCCTTATTTATCTGTGAAAGTATGCATCATCGAGAAAATGTATCACCACACAAATAGCCCTGTTCTTAGCAATCCTTTCCGAAAAGATAGAGAACATTTTTTGTTAAGGGAACTAGTCCAGCATACTGTGATGTTAATGGAATGAGTTTATTTAATACTACCTAACAAAACCAACGTAGTCAAGGGCAAACAATTAACATTAAAAAAAGTCTTCCAAATTTAGATGGCCCTCTGGGAGCTTTGATAACGGTCTTTCACATTTTCATCATTAGCTAGGGTTGTATAAAATTAGAACTATTTTTCACTGCCAGCTAATTTTTTTAAATGTTTGAGAGATTGTGCACTTAACAAAGGATGCATGAATACATTTTCTCCAATTTACAAACTGGTTTGTATAATTTATGATGTAGCGCTTTTCCGACTTTTTAAACCAATAAGATGAGGAAAAAAGGAAATTCCTTCCTGTTTACTTTACCAATAGATGCAGTCAACATCAGCAACGTTCTACATTTAACTGTTCCCAATCGCCTTATAATTACAGCCCTCTGGCCATGTTATTATTAGGGATCTAAACATAATTCAACATGAAAATCTCTGAAAGGTGATTTCTCATGATCCTAAGCTTAGAGAGCCCCAACACATCAATTAGAACCATAACTTCAAAATGATTATAGATTCCATTGAGGACTACGCCAGAGCATGGGCTAAACGAGAAAAAGTTGAACTGGATACTCTGTCAGAATGGGTCAAAACAATCCGGTCTCTGATAAAACGATCCATTCTGAAGTTGAAAAACCGGTGTCAATCCTTTTGGAGTTCATCTGATTCTCTTAATTTTTCTTTATTCTCTTGATTTGTCTTTTTAGTCGATTTATAAAATGTGCCTATTGGTCAACTACTGTTCACTGACTTACAACATATAACTTAGTATTATAAACAAAAGGGAAATGTTAGTGAGCAAACTATCTTGTTAAACTAAATCAAAAACAAAAAGTAGCGTGTGTGTTGATAAATCTTTGTCTGTTAAAGATTCAATTTACTATTATTCATTCATATGTTTTAGTGTTTTATTTATTAGTCTTTGTACTTTAAGTTTTTTTGTCTATAGTTTTGGTATTTTTTTTTAACTCTATTGTCATTTCGTCAGTCTGAAAGACTCATCTGTAACGCTCGAATAAAAAAACCAGTTAAAAATCACAAATACAGTACGAAGTTGAAGTGCAAACATCTATGGTAATATATTCCACAGGTAGAAAATCCTACGTATTTCAAACAATTTATAACCATGACAATATCAATGATAATTCATGTCAACATAGAAGTGCTGACTATTTAAAGTTATTCTGCAGAAACGAAGAGGATCAACGAGAAACGTTTGTATTAAGTATTTGAGTTTCAAACATTTTGAACTTAATCAATAAAGAGACTTTATTAGTCGAAATATGCATCTGGTTTAGTAAAAGTGGAACCGTGACCGTAACTGTTATTTATCTAATAATTCTATTGAAAAATAAAATAAATACTGACAAATAACCAAAGTAAGTTATATCACAAAAGACGTTTATAGATGCGTGAATGCGAGATGTTGGAAGATGCACTGGACAGGTTTTCTTCAATGACAAAGTGTTGAAATACGCATGACGATGGCAGTGGTTTGTGCTCACGTAAAATGTTCCAAATTAGACTATATGTACGGGGTGTTACATGTGTAATCTATGATGTATGTCTTTGTTTGTACTATCTTTCCGTCTGACTGATGAAATTACTTCAATAAATCATCTATTCGAGCCACTAGGATTTACAGATACATTAGTGATTGAATTGATTGTTAATGGGACGACTAAATAATATTTGATGGTACTTTTAGAAAATTGCCGATTTAAAAGGCTTAAGCATATAAATAAACATCAATAAAAACGATAATGATGTGTCAACATTGGTTCCTTGTCATCAAACATCAACTTAGTGTACTGTTTTGACAAATTGATAATATTTGTTCATTTTTCAATTTAGAAATTACCAATTCTTGTTTGTTTAAGATTTTATCAAGTTAGAAAAATCTTGACGACAATGCATTTACAGTCAGAAGTTATGTTATATGAATAAAGCTAGCAAATAGTTTAATTGCAAACAGACAATTAAGCAGGATACAGGTTGGTACTTAGCATTGTGCAATTACGCAAATATTTATTTCGTGTTTGCATTTAATTAAAGGTATTCCTGAAACAATGTTAGAGTCCAATTAAGTCTGTAACATAGTTTTATAACAAACATTGCGGTTCAATAAAAAAGTACAGACACACAGTTTATTGTATATGATATGTTTTTTTCTGACCTAGCTAGTCTTACAGCGTTCAGTGTACGAGGTTTACATACTTGTTAGCCTTTTACCCTGCCCAAACCTAGGTTAGTAGCAAAGCACTTAAACGTAAGGACAAACAATAAAAATCAGTTGGGAAGGACTGTATTTGTCTAATTGATATAAAGCACAAAAAAGATGACAACCGACACTAATGCACTGGTCTTAGAGTATTCAAATAAATATAAATATCCAGTTATACTACATTTTTAATTTACCATGTGTTTCTCAAAGCAGACTAAGTATCTCCAGCTTAATGTAAATGCAAATGTTATACAGTCTTGAAATTGTATAGTATCGAACGATGGCTCGTCACACAAGTGTATATTTTGTTTTCATATTGAGCCAATATTACACATATATGAGTTCAAATGTCCCCTAGAGACCCTATTTTTCAACAGATTTACTGAATATATTTTGTATATGACACCAGTTTAAGTATAACAATTGCTTTGGCTAAACACTTATGCTTCAAATAGTTAGTGATTTTTTTTGTAAATATCAATCAAATGCAAAATCGAACCTTTTCTTCCCTCACGTACCAATGAAAACATTTGAAACATGTTCACACATATATTAAATTCATGTAGATGGTAAATATGCTTTCGAGAAATGGTGGAGACATGTTTCGAGGTCAACTCGATAGTTAATTAGATGGCGTCTAGACTAAAATACTACACGAATTGATGATATAAATTATTCAGCTCATGCCTAGTAAATTGTTTAATTTATATTTTTTATAATTTGGATATACGTTTTAGTATTTGATAAATTAATGTGAGAACTTGAGTCTAACCAAAGATCATTGACAACCACTGCCCCTTTAAAGAAATACTTTAAAACAAACTGTTAATACAGACATATGTCTTACCTTTAATCATTTGTAATAGTATTTGACAAATGTTGAAATTTTATTGGCAATAATCAAACATGTAAAATATGCCAAACATGCAAGGTCAATGAGCCATGAATGGAGGTACATGCGTAAAATTTGATGAAATGTCATTGCTTTTACAACTGCATAGCAAATACAATTGATGTATCATGACAGGCTCCCTTTAAGGCAATATAAATACACACTAACACATGCAAACTAAAGTCAATAGACCAGGACTTAAAAGTTTGTGCCAAACATTAGCTCTGGAAATGACACTTGCAACAGCTAATACATCTGAGTTCCAAATATCATTGACTTAACATGACTGGTTCGACACAAACTTGAACATGTAATATATGCACTATCCAAAGTCACTAGACCATGACTGAGGGAGCATGGATAAACTGTTAATTTGAATTAATCTGGTATTTATATCAATTCTGTAATTCACCAGAAACATCAATATATTTGAACGGACTGGTCTATATTATTTCAAGAAAAGTTCAGCGTAAATGTTTTAAACATTATAATGAATAATAAAGTATGATGATGAAACAATGAAAAACAATATGAAATTAACTATGTGTGCAACATATGTTTCTGTTGGAAGTCAAAGGTTTGTATAACTCAAAGCAATAAAAGCATTTTTACTACACATAATTTACAGATTTTTGTTTATATACAATTTCCAACACCAAATATTTATATCTTAGATGGTATTTGTCACACATGACTTTTCCAGTCACTGTAAGGATTGCCATTTCAATTTAAATATTGTTTCGGCAGTTCCTGCTGTCTTGTGTCCTTTCTTACTGATGGGTTAGATTTCCCCTTATATCTATCAGATTGTTTCTTCTTGGGTACAGGTGGTGTTCTGCATTTATGAACACCAAAAGCACAACATTCCAACATTAATTGGAAAAGTTCAAACATACTAATTATAGATAACCCAATCCATAAACCAATAGCACCACCGACATCTGAAGCAAACTGTTGTACCTAGAAATGAATTATAAAATAAATGTTGTTGTATTTAACAGGGAGAGGGCACCTGAATAGCAAGATTCTGACTTCATAAAGTCCATTGAATCAATAGTAACTTATTAAGATTTAATTTTTGCATATTAGTGAAAGAAAGAAAATCTTCATTAAAAACTAAATTATAATTTATAAAAAAAATAAATTAACAATGAGTAAGTATAGACAAATTACCTCTATTTCTGGTGTCTCTTCAATTAATTCATAATTCAAATCTTCAAAATATATTTTTATCTTGACAAAGTTATGCCTAAAATAAAATGATTACATGTAAAGATTTTTAAGTGTGTTGGAGCGCACGTGTAATACATAAAAGTGGTAATCGACATCATTAGAATTATCAATCAGTTCACAGAAACACATAAGTAAACAACTTTAATAGCAACCGAATTACGAATAGGTTAGTTGACGGGTGAAGCATTTTCTGCTGTACCCTACGATTTCGATTTCAAATTCAAACATTGATAATCAATTTGGTCATAGATTATAATCCTAGACAAAGCAGACAAAAATGAGATTGAAATTGCGTGAGTCCCAAAAGAAGTTAGACTAGACATGGGGACAACATAACAAGGAAAACATCGATCTCCTACTATAAGTGCATCATAAGTCTGACGGTTCATAAAAATTATATCCATTGGCGCATGTTTTAAGAACTGAAAGATTGCAAAATTGGTAAGGTAAAATGTCGGTTGTTTCTAATGACTAGCTGTTATTTCAAATTAATAGCAGGAGATCAAGGATATGACTGATACTTTTTCAGAGAAGTATATATCGAATCGCATGTAACACTTGATCAAAGACACACTGGACTAGGCTTATAATTTCGCCAGACGCGCATTTCGTTTAGATTATACTTATAAGTCACCTATTTCGAAATGTTCTCATCTTTGAGCTTAATTAGCAATTGTTTTTGACATTTGATGCTATTTATGACGTAAAGCCACTTGAAAAAAGTGAAAAACAGATAAGTAAAAAGAAATTACAAATTACAGGAGGCGAATTCTACTTAAATATGAGTGATACAAGATATTCCAACATCAGGAATTAATGAAAACAAGACGAATCATCGAAATGACTCAGCAGAAATTGAAATTTACTATATTGTTACATTGCTACATGAAATTGTTTTCAGCATTGGATAAATTGATAATGTATATAATTAGACAAGAGAAATATTAGGTCTTACCCTAAAGCACGATAATCGTTTCCTTTACTTGTCATTTGATCGCAAGCCTGTTTCGGGAGTTTTTCACATACGCCTTCCATTAAAACATTCTGTAATATAAATCATGTTTAGGATAAAGGCAGATAATGCAGTATACTGTATGGGAGTTTAAAAAAATAATTATTTGTTTATACTTTGAAAAAATGTATATCAAATACGAAGATGTGGTATGACTGCGAATGGCACAACTATCCAACAAAGTCCTAACGAATTATACCTACCAATATTTACTCCTACTCCTGAATAATTCGTTTAAAGAAGCAAATAATCATATTCATAATTAACCAGGTTACCGATTTCGAGTCCATAAACTACCACGACAGCACTGATCCGATTCAACATGTCATTTGTGAAATAATATTTCAAAAAATATCATTACCATACATTTTTAACATAAGAAAGGTGAGTAAGAATTTTTCATGATTCAAGGTCATCGGGTACGAACGCCAAAAAAGTAGTCAGAGATGAATTGATGCGTAGAAACGTAAGGAACGATATGACCAAAAGTTATAGATCATAGTTTTATCATGTATGTTATAAATAGAGCTCAAATTACAAATAAAAAGTCAAGGATTTAATAATAAAATGAGTGTTTTACATCCGAAATTTGATTTTCTATCAAGAAAGTAAAAGAGAATCGTGAAGTTGTATTAAGGTGTTTTGTATTGTTTTATATTTTGTTATTAATATGAATTAAATGCACTCTGAATTTCTATCTCAATTCATTATTTTTAAACGTATCATTCCTGTCGTCTTCCTCTCCTACAGTCTACATCGCTTAATTAATTCCATGTATATCACTGTGACAAACGGCTGACCATTTATGAACACAAACTATGTTTACTTACAGCATATTCGTCAGTAGGCCAGTTCCTTGCACTGAAAGATTTCCCAAACTGAGTTTCTCTACAATATTTAAATAAATGTATTATATTCAGTTTCTGGTCAGGTTAATTAAAAGCACTAAATTCAATATAAACTGAGTACCCTGAAAACTGTTTATATACACTGTATTCTGTGCATTTACAAATTATTTTTCGTCAAAATGCCGCTGAGAAGATGTCGTGAAATTCTTTGATATTAAGAGACCGTAATCATAAAATTTAGACGTAAGACTAAGAAAAAATGATTCGCGTGAGTTGACGACACAAACACCAACTGGTAAAGTTCTGATTTTTGTTGTTTTTCCTGATAACTACTTGAGGATTTTTTTTTGTAATTAGCCCTTTCATGTTACCGTTGTGAGACATGCGTGATATATCAATTCAGATAATTACTTAGTTCCTATCAATTTGACAAAAATGATAAGATGAGATTTTTTTTAATGAGAACTTTAGTAATCCTGCCAATGCGGTATGAGAATGAACCTCAAGGTCTAGGGATATGCAAAAAACAATAGGATTGACTAAGTAAGGGAAAAACAATTTTAAAGGTTCTTTTTGCATTTGTAGTATTGATTCTAGATTTATCGCCATAAATAACGCATTGAGCCAAAAGTTGATGAGTATTGACCACTAAGTTATTGACAAAAAGATAAAAACAGTTAAATAAAATTGAGAATGGAAATGGGGAATGTGTCAAAGAGACAACAACCCGCCCAAATAAAAAACAACAGCAGAGGGTCACCAACAGGTCTTCAATGTAGCGAGAAATTCCCGCACCCGGAGGCGTCCTTCAGCTGGCCCCTAAACAAATATATACTAGTCCAGTGATAATGAACGCCATACTAATTTCCAAATAGTACACAAGAAACTAAAATTAAAATAATACAAGACTAACAAAGGCCAGAGGCTCCTGACTTGGGACAGGCGCAAAAATGCGGCGGGGTTAAACATGTTTGTGAGATCTCAACCCTCCCCCTATACCTCTAACCAATGTACTAAAGTAAACGCATAACAATACGCACATTAAAATTCAGTTCAAGAGAAATCCGAGTCTGATGTCAGAAGATGTAACCAAAGAAAATAAACAAAATGACAATAATAGATAAATAACAACAGACTACTAGCAGTTAACTGACATGCCAGCTCCAGACTTCAACTAAACTGACTGAAAGATTATGATTTCATCACATGAACATCAGGCACAATCCTTCCCGTTAGGGGTTTAGTATCATACCATCATAACATATATGAGAAGAACATAACCCGTGTCATGCCAACAACTGTTTTTAGAATAAATGTGTTTAGTTCCGATGCAAAGACCTTATCAATGACTCAATATTAACGCCAAAATATGCAATCTTTAATGACTTGACAACAGTATCGTAATTATATCCCTTCTTAATAAGTCTATTCAAAGGTTTTGTAAGTTTCTGAGGTGAATACTGACACCTTTGTGCTTTATAAAGAATATTACCATAAAAAATTGGATGTGAAATACCTGAACGTATTAAAAGTCTGCATGTTGAGCTATATTTACGAATAATGTCTTTATACCGATGATAAAATTTAGTAAATGTTTTGACTAGTTTGTGATATCGAAAACCTTGGTGTAATAATTTTTCAGTAATACATACATTTCTCTCGTTAAAATCTAAAACATTGTTACATACACGAGCGAATCGTACAAGTTGAGATATATAAACACCGTAAGATGGTGACAAGGGAACGTCACCATCTAAAAACGGATAATTAACGATAGGAAATGAAAAATCATCCCTTTTATCATAAATTTTAGTATTCAGCTTTCCATTAGTGATATAGATATCAAGATCGAGAAAAGGGCAGTGGTCATTGTTAGTATTAGCTTTAAATTTAATTACTACGTTCCTATTATCATTGGATGCAATTCTGGGTGTTATCTTTATGAAAATTTCTAAAGACTAATTTAAAAGTTGATAGTTTACGTGATTCAATGAAAAAACCGTTTCTAATTAAAAAGCTCATTCAAGACCATAAGCACACAAAAACAGACAACCATCTATCTGACAAAAACATTGTCTACAAGTACTAGTATTGTGTCAACGGGTAACTTCTATACTATGTAGATATTTATATCAATTATTCAGGTCGTGATTATTCTATGACGAATTGCAACAAATTAAAGTACGAACACACTATTTTATATAGGATAAAAAAGTTATAAAAAAGACGCCAGAATGAAGGAAGACATGCCGGCCTTATTCATAACTGCACGAATTCGATTATATTCTGAAGTTCATCTTTTTTTAGCAGAGCTGGCACAGTGGTTCTTACTTGGTTTACCATAATATGATATATATATATATATATATATATATATATATATATATAAGTGTCTAAGAATGTAACTTTAACACACTAATGAGTGTTATAAAATTAGTTGTTATATTTGATTTACCTCAATTATTTGAAAGGTGATATTATCAAAAGTATGTCCTGTTGATAATATCACCTTTCAAATAATTGAGGTAAATAAAAATTGGGACTCCGAAAGGAGAAAACAGAGAGAAAGGTTCTGGATGCATCAGCTACGTACTCTTGAACCTGATGGACTTAATGAGAGGGATGAAAAACAGTTCTACCAAAAACCAAAGAAATAAATCATGAATTTCATTCTATTTAACTAAAACAACTATTTGTTTAGATTTAAAAATTGTTATGTACAATAAACGGCAAAAATATCTTTTATATACCCCATCAATCAATATTTTAAACTTTTACACAAAAACGTCAAGCTACAAAGATATTTTTTGTCATGCATCCGATTTCACATAGATAGATGCACACGCCCGATGAAGCTAATTTGTTTAGCGAAATATTGCGTGAATAATATATAAAATATAACAACTAATTTTATAACACTCATTAGTGTGTTAAAGTTACATTCTTAGACACTTATATAATTTAATTTAGTAACTGCATCAGTTTATTTACAAACTGATCCACACCTAGATAGATTGAATGTTGATTGTTGCTATTTTTAGACACTATATATATATACATGTTTAAAAAATTCAATAAAAGATAGAAAAACAAACGTAATGTTATTGGGAGAATTCTATGACATATGATATATGAGTTCCGATCCGACACTCTTACTGTTTGATATTTTCTTTGAATAAAGATTATTGGTTAAGTCCACTTCGGCTAAATTGTATGCTTCAAAAATGTAGACAACTTACTGACAAGGCTTTACACATTCAGGACATTCAAGCGTTCTCCCTTGCAAGTCTGCTTCGAGCTGAGCCAAACACACCCGTTCTACCAAAATAACAAATGTAGTCTTATTTATAAGTCCAAACATTTGATTAGCGATAGTAACACAAAAATAAAATTTATATAAAAATAAATGACATGAGGTATTTCCTATGTCTATTAGGCAAAGATTCACCAAAAGACATAGTGAAGAAAAGATGTAAACTCATTTACTTTGTGTATGTATATCATACAAAATATCATACTATTTAAATGTTTATATGCAAATATATATCATAAAATAATAAGAACAGATAAACAATGCGTTTATTTCACGAGCATGTTTACAAGAAAATACATTTTGACCTGGAATGGTCGTTTTGACCTAACAAATGAAATATTAAGTTATTGTAAGTCTACCATTCATGTTTAAGACTTATCCATGCTGTTCAAACAACTTGCTATAAGTCAATAATGAAATATTCAGTCTATGTTCAGTAGTTGTAGTTTACATATAATAATTAAGACTATACTAAATTGTCTGAAAAGGTATCGAACATAACTGAATTGTCTAAACAGTAATGCATTTATCGCAAAGGAAGATATGAATATTGATTGAAAGACTGAACCTGACTGAATAGATAACTGTAAGAGTTTTCAGCTGGTTTTAAGACAAAAATTACCGTTTGAGACTAAAATGCATTTACTAGTGGTTTGAATAGGGTAAACCAGAGTGGACATACTGCACTGTCGCTAGCAATTATCTAACTGATTATGACTCAACAGTATTTTGATTATCAACATCAAAGTCGTACTGCATTGAATAATGTCGAATACGTGGTAATAATTCTAAAGAATAAATATCAATGATCTGTTATACACAATAACGGAGGAATCGTAAAACTGGGAAAGTAAAATAAAGATTCAAATACGTTAGGCAACACTTCGATGTTGACATGAATATCAATAATGTGGTCATTTTTATAAATTTCCTGTTTACCAAACATTGAATTTTTAGAAAAACTAAGGATTTGCTTATCCCAGGCAAAGATTACCTTAGCCGTATTTGGCACAACTTTTTGGAATTTTGTATCCTTTATGCTCTTTAACTTTGTACTTGTTTGGCTTTATAAATATTTTGATATGAACGTCACTGATGAGTCTTATGTAGACGAAACGCGAGTCTGGCGTACTAAATTATAATCCTGGTACCTTTGATAACTATTTACTGCGAATGTAAAATAAAGATTCAAAGACGTTTACTTATCTCTATAACACGAAAAAAATTCATTTTGACAACATTTTTTAGCATTTATTTAGACTGCTTTTCATAAAATTCCCTAACATGTTCATGTTCAGGGCCAATAAACTTCAAAGATACCATTTGAACACATTTCAATATTGTGGACATTGTAGATACTTATTTTTAAGCCTTGTCCATTATTATTTATAACGTTGAAACTACTATTAAATAACTAATTTCTAACATGAAGCCCCTCAATTTAAAAATGCAGTGTTCGTAAATTATTGTGGTGTAAAAGCGAGTAATAAGAAAATGTCTGCAAGTTCAACACTTTTACAACCCTATTAAACTACTAAAGGAAACATTCAGTACTTATTATTACATTTATTTGGTAGGATAATGAAAACACGATTTATATCAAGCTTTTCTTTAATTTCCCTGTGCACTTTATTGTGGAAGTTCGTGTCGTCATGAATGTTATATTTGATTTTGGAATGAAAGCTAATTTCAGAATGCCGCGAGATTGAAAACGGACGAATGTTTTACACAGACATGCCGGATTTGTTTTTTCTTCAATCGATTTATGAATTTCGAACAGCGGTATACTACTGTTGCGTTTATTTATGTTGCCTCCAGACATTATTTTTCTAGTTTCATACATATCCAAAATTTCGGAATTTGTACATTGATATTATTTTCTTGTTTTCAACTCCACAAAATGATTTACCTGTTTCACTCAAGCATGGTACCACAGAAAACGTGTAATTTAAAGTGAAGAATAGGTCCGATTCTGCATTATCAAAACAACCACAGGAATCCACAACCAATTGTTGTTTACAAAAGTTCTGGCAAAGCTGTAACATACATGTAATTGGAAGTCATTTTTAAAACATATAGAACGAAACGTACATTATTTACGGTATGTTGATGATATTGTATTTTAGCAATGATCGTTTTAAACGTATTTTTAATCATCGCACTTCTAAGTCGTTTACTTATGGCAAGATATTCCCGTCAAGAGTTTAACCCATATTTCGAAAATTTTACACACTTAGATTAAAAACCTAAAAACACTCACTGAGAATTAAAAATGACACACTGATAGTTCTTAGTAAAAAAAAATATTAAATGTCGAAAAGAATTGACTGTCAGAAGGGATTGAAAACTATATGACACTTTGACAACTTATTGGTGCTTCTATGGGTGTTTTTCGTATAAAAGTAGAATATAGAATTATTGGAGCAAATTGTATCACTGATCTGACAAAATAAATGTTTATTTGAAGTACCTTAACTATCTTACCGTTCTTGTGTATTTAGCACCATAATTGCTTTGATATGCAGTCACATCTTGACATTCTCCGTATGGTGACCCTTTACGTATCAATTCTACCTTAAATTGAACAGAAAACAAATAATATTAAAACAACATAAGTGAACCAGCAATATTCCTACCCTTTACAGCATTTCTGACAGTTTAATTTGGAACTAGGAGTTTCTTGTAGCTATGGTGCTATTAAATAAAATATTGAATCTGAATCTGCTCTTTATTTCAAGTTGATTGAATAGATATTTTGAAATGTATTAAAACAATCACACTTTATTGTTAAGGAAACAGTACGCTTCTCAATGATCAAAATTAGTGTTTGTCAAACTGCTATATATTCAATGAAATATTTCTGATAGGGTGTGTGGTTCAAATATTTTGAAATCCTTATATTTTTATCAAAGGGTGAAAGTTGATATCTTGTAAAAAATTTATGAAAATTAAACAAGCCAAATTAATTTTAGTCATGGTGTTTGGTACCACGTTTATCTTTTCAATTTAAGATGACTTTAAAAGAGGGACGAAAGATACCAGAGGGACAATCAAACTCATTATTCGAAATAAACTGAAAACGCCTGGCTAAAAATGAAAGAAGACAAACAAGCAAAAAATAGAACACATGACACAACATGGAACACTAAAGACTTAGCAACACGATCCCCACCAAAAACTAGGGGTGATCTCAGGTGCTCCGGAAGGATAAGCAGATCCGGCTCCACATGTGGCACCCGTCGTGTTGCTTATGTTATAACAAATCCAGTAAATAGTCTAATTCGGTAGGTCACATTTATTTAGCCTGTAAGAGTTTCAGAGATTTCCAATACGGCAAAAAAAAAAATCGAAATTCGTATGAAAGAAAAATTACAGCTGTTGCACATATGAACACGTCAATCATTGTTCACAATAAAGTCGTGTAACATTCTGAATTATAAAATAATCTTTGTAGATTGTCTCAATCATTTTCTCCTGGTAATTGTTTGAAACAAGTTGAATGGATAAAAATATTACTGCTATATCAAAAGTAGTAATCCTGACGAAATAATATAGTCACATGATATTCATACTTGTTTTAATGCAACGTGAGTTTCAAATCCGGACGCCACGTATTCTCCCTCATCTGAAGGGAATGGATAAGTATATAGATCGTGAATCTGTATCCGAGCACCATATCCTTGTGTAATACCAGTCAGATATTCCTCTGTTTCTGTGTACAATGTAAGTTCTAAACCTTAAAAAAAAACAACACATTTTGCAAACACTTCTCTTAGTTTGAATATACCAAAATTTGATCAGAAACAGTATTGTTGAAAGGAAACAATTATATCGAACTTGAACTGATATTTGACCTTGCTAAGATTTATCCTAACGAACGAATAGTTATCTAAGAACTCATTAAATAGAAAGGATTCAATCTCATTCTTTTTACATGTAAAGTCTGTTGATTTACTGCGAAACCTCTCAGATATTCAATGATTTGTCGAAAGCAATGCTGCGTGATAAATATATGCTGTATACTGTTATTAAAAGATTAACAATAAAGATAAAAAAAAATACAAAAAACAAAAACGTATTATCGCAAGCTGTGTAAGTTAATGGCATAAACTAAGCCGCAGATTATAAGTGAAACAGTCCTTCATTTTAAAATGTTGTTTCAGTTTTGGAATAGTTCGAAATATCGGTATTCTGCATGCTATGATTTCAGAGAACAATGCTTGTCTTCGCTATGATATTGTTGGCTCTGCATCTCATTAAATACTTCTTTATCAGTTTATTATTAACTGCTTCAGTCTATGGAAGAATCGAATCGATAAAAACGTTTCTTATATCAAACAGCTATATTGTCTAATATGAATTGTAAATATGCAGACATTCCATGCGGGAAATGTTTTTTTCGGCAACGAAAAAATAAGAAAAATATAAATTCCACAACTGCAACAAGTGTATTACGATATTTTTCCACTCGAGACATTTAAATTTTAATATTTAAAGCGCGAGGCTTGCCGAGCTTTTTAAAAATTAAAATTTAACTGTTGAGAGTGGAGAAATATCGTAATACACGAGGTACAGTGGTGGAATCTGTTTCTCTAATGATTGTTATCCTTCCTTTTCAAAGATTTGAGGAAAGTTGTCTACTTTTGATGTGACGTCATCAGACATGGTCGCCTTTTTTCATGACGTCACAATAAGAAAATTCAGAAGAAAACAATTAAATTTCAACTATTCATTTGCAGAAAACTGATTGTTCACTAGTGAGGAGAAATATTTTTCTCACACCGGTCAGGAAATGTGAAAATTTCACAAAAAATTAGAGAATGCGAAGTTAAAAACTTATTGTTCAAATGTAATTAACAATTAAGTCTAAATATACATTCAGAAGTTAGTTAAAAGCAAACGTTTATGTCCGTGTAAAATGTGAAGTGCTGTGTTTTTATTATGTATATAAATAAATAAATGCTTTAAATTCTAAAATCAATGCAATCCTTTTAAAATATGATAGTAGTGTTTTTGTTGTATCAATAATAGTGATTATTAGTATTATTATTAGACTGCTATACCAATATTTTGACAATTTTACCTATTATGTCTGTTTTGTTCGCGCATCGTTGTAAAATTTAGATATAATGGAATTTGATGCGACTGTCATACAAATGAAAGATTTAGCGCTTTAAATCCAGGTTCAATCCACCATTATCTACATCTTAAAATGCCTGTACCAGGTCAGGAATATGACCGTTGTTGTCCATTCATGTGGTGTGTTTTATCATTTGATTTTGTCATTTGATTAGGAACTTTCCGTTTTGAATTTTCTTTGGGGTTCAGTATTTTTGTGATTTTACATTTTAGAAGTATTGTATGTTAATATGCAGTTTTAAGGCCATTCCTAAAATTCAAATTGTTTTTGGTAAAATTAAGATTGGAAATGGGGAATGTGTCAAAGAGACAACAACCCGACCATTTTTATATCATTCTATTCTACTATTTTAGTAATAGAGCAGTGCAAGTGCATGGTGGATACCTTTTCTGTAATAATTCGATTTATCTAATCGATTGGGTTTTAGTCGGCATTTATATTTTCTCGCAAAACGTTCTTGAGATATTCCTCCGCGTGTGTCAACATAATTTTCCTGTACGTGTACATATATAAATGATCTTTTTAGAACACAATTAAATGATATGTAAACGTTTTGACGTTAGATATATATATATATATATATATATATATATATAAACGTTTACATATCATTTAATTGTGTTCTAAAAAAAATTATTTTATAATTATTCATTAAAGAAATGGATTTATAACAAGCGATAAGTATTGTTATTTTGCACTCAAAAATGTCCGCGTATTTCCACGATCGGCTACCAGTCAAAAACGAAAGATAAATCTCTGTGGCAAAATAAATCGGAATGCCCTCATGGTCATAATGTAAAAGAGCGTCCACGCGGCGAGCTGATTATGTGCATAGAGATATCAAATTTCGAATGGGAAAATTCTTTGATATCCAGAAGAAGTGTTTTCCTTCTCAATATGTTTTTCTCTGTTAATAATAAATCCATCTTCTGTTTGACAAGATTTTTCATTCGTAGTATCTGACGTTGTTTAATTTAGTGTCTGAGGCTGCTCAATTGGTATATTCAAAGTTTGGGACATCAGAATTTGTACATTTTTCTTTGTTTGGAATTTTTATTTTACCATTTAAATATTCCTTATCAAGTGTTATGGGGAACCTTATTGGATTGGATTGTTTGAATGAATTTTTTCCCCCTTTTAAGTAATGACATTTTTTGTCTGTTTCGATATTACCAATGTAAATAGGCTATACAGTAGCAGTGTGACCTATATTAGAATATGTATAATATTTACAGTAGACGCATTTAAATTCCGCCATTGCATCATCAGTTCAAATAGAGTTTGTCGGTAAAATCATATGATCGGAAACAATGGACTAATCAACAATCAATAGGGTCAAGCAACATTTTCGAAATGATAAGCGTTAATTTTGATACAGGAACTAAATTTGAGTGATATTGGGAATCAAACATTAAACCGGTCATGAACTATGGTTGTGAATTATGTTTGTAGTTTTCTTGACATACATTGTAACGTGTTATCGTATTCATTTTATATGAGAAAACTATCGCAGTTATATTAGAAAAGTATGGCATTAATAAATTTTTGATATTAAAATCACATCGCTATTATATAAGAAAATATCCCATTGATATAATAAAATATAGCAGTATCTTTGACTTATAGGTGATATTGGCTTATCAAACAATTGAATTCATCTCAATTGCATTCCACTGGATTTGCTACATGGATGTGTACATCTACAAATGATAAATCGTGCATATATATGGAACGCCATGACTGCCTTATGTTAATGATCAGCATTATATTCAGTGCTCACAACATTATATGCAGTCCTCACAACATTATATTCAGTGCTCACAACATTATATTCAGTGCTCACAACATTATATTCAGTGCTCACAACATTATATGCAGTGCTCACGTCATTATATGCAGTGCTCACATCATTATATGCAGTGCTCACAACATTATATGCAGTGCTCACTACATTATATTAAGTGCTCACAACATTATATTAAGTGCTCACAACATTATATTAAGTGCTCACAACATTTTTTGCAGTGCTCACAACATTATATGCAGTGCTCACAGCATTATATGCAGTGCTCACAACATTATATGCAGTGCTCACAACATTATATTAAGTGCTCACAACATTATATTAAGTGCTCACAACATTATACGCAGTGGTCACAACATTATATGAAGTGGTCAAAACATTATATGAAGTGCTCACAACATTATATGAAGTGGTCACAACATTATACGTTTTTTGTTGTATGATGAGATTGATGTATGATGAGATCATTCGGTAAACTTCGTTTTTTAGCGGAAATTACCGAATCCATAATTGGTAAATTACGGTAAATTAATGCCCAGCAAACAAATTTCAACAGTTATTATTATATATGTTATCATTAAGGCAGTATACAATATTTAAAACTGATTGAAATAAGTAAATTAAGAAGTATGGTCAATTTAACACAAATTTATTCCACACCAGGGCAGTTTCAATTTATTTTGAGGATCAGTTTCACCATATTCACAACTTAATATGTATATAAAATTATATTTAAGTCTTTATTAAATTGCTTCGCCGAACGCAGTTGAATACAACCCTGAACCGTTCGGACAAAAATGGACACACTATTCACACTTGATTGAGGTCTGAATTTGGAATGTAATTAAATATTTGACACATAATAGGTTTCTGACACAGAATAACTGTAGTCAAAGAACTAAAAATTGGTTATATAATTTGAATTTATACTTATTTTTTTTGCTTTTGCAATACGCTGTTGCGAATTGCCCCACCCCCTCCAAAAATTAAAAAAATACCCTCCTTTTTTTGTTGTTTTGTGCAATATACTATGCTGTTGCATACTAACCCCAACCTCAAGAAAAGAAAAATGTATCCCCCACTTTTTTTCTTTTTAATTTCTGAAATCTGATATGGGAAATAAAATCTTTACACATAATTTTAAAGCAGTGTAAGGGAGGTAATCAAACATGTCTGGATTACCTTCATATATTTGGATTACCTTCCTTACACTGGTTTCAAATTGTCTTAATTGACCATTAACCAAGAAACCCTTGTTTTTCCCTCTTTTTTGCCTCTAATTCCTAAACGGTTTGAGCCATAACACCTCCCCCCACCTACCCCTCCGAGCAAATCATAACCATCCCTTTTGTAGTTTGGAAACTTGTGGTATAATTTCGGAGAGATTCAATACACTTAATGACTGGAAACTACAAAAATGTTTATTTCGACCCCCTTTTTGGCTCCTAATTTCTAAACAGTTAAGACCATAACCCCCCCCCCCCAAATAAATCCCAACCTTTCTTTAGTGGTTATAAACCTTGTGTTAAAATTTGATTGATTTCTATTTACTTAAACAAAAGTTATTATCCGGAAAACATCTGTCTTCGGCGACGCTGACGACGACGACGTGATAGCAATATACGACCATTTTTTTTTCCATTTTTTCTTGCAGTCGTATTAAAACATGTAGATTTATACACATATATTGCGCATTTCTGAATAAATATATTCAGATTACTCGGGATTGTAATTAAGATATGTTATGACCCAGTATTTTTCAAGGAGAACCAAATATCTGTCAGAAGTATACTGTTCATTGCATTTTTTTTTATCAATGTTGGTCAGCAATTGCAAATAGAATTTTACTTAAACATTTACGATTTATAATCATATTTTAAAAAGGCATGTCACAGCAATGTTTGGTGCAAAATAACAAGTTTGTGAATTTAAATTCTTTAAAGAATAAAATTCGGACTATGCTATACATAAAAGTCAAATTAGTTTCGACAATTTTCCATTTTTTTCCCGTGAGTGATCCATATCCATGAGAAAGAAGCCCCACAGAAACAATCAAGATCCGTCGTCAAAGGTAACTTTCCAGCTAACGAAAAAAAAATATTCAGATATGAAATTTTCAACCTTTTACATTGATCCTAACATGGGGTATGGAAAAAAAATTAGTAGCAAAAATAACAGAAATCCCCCGACTATAGACAAGCTTGTATGTGAGAAGAATTAGAACGCCAATAACAACAACGAGAAGAATTCACAGTAAAACAATACTAGAAGTTTTCCATTAATATAATTATATTACAATTGTATATTGACATAATAACGAGTATCGTTTTTTTTTGTGCTTCTGTTACAAAATAAATTGTGTGGACTTAAAATAAAATCAAAGAAGTGCTCAGCAACAAATAGCATTCCTCTTTTATGTGTTGTTGCTATCATCTGGACCTAAACACAAATTTGAATCTTTTTTCGAGGTCCATTGTTATCAAAGAAGTGCGATCTAAAAGATATCATTCTTCTATGACTTGTAGTTGATTATATTTTGTATCTTAATGTACCTTAACCAGAATTAATTTAGGTCAAGTAGTTATCAAAGGTATCTTGATTATAATTTAGTACGCCAGATGCTCGTTTCGTCTACATAAGACTCATCAGTGACGCTCATATCAAAATATTTATAAATCCAAACAAGTACAAAGTTGAAGAGCATTGAAAATGCCTCTTTTTTCATGGACAATCGTTACTATCAAATAATAGTAAATCATTCTTTTTTACTCACAGTTTGTTTCAAATTTTACCTAAATGCAAAACTTAGATGCATGTTTTTTTAATTAGTTGTTAGTGGCTTTGAACTAGCTGTCAGTAACTGCGAGTGCTCTCAGATCAGTACTTATAGTGTCTTTTTGTTGTTGGGATATACAAGTACCCGCCCACGTCCACTCTATTTTCTTGTTAGATGTATTTATATTTGTACCCATCTGATGAGTTAAGCCTTTTACAACTGATTTTCATAGTTCGTGCTTATGTTGTTCTGTTACGCCACTGTCCCAGGTTAGAGGGAGGGTTGGTATCCCGATGGCATGTTAAAACCCGCCGCACATTCTGTATATATGTGGCTGTCCCAAGTCAGGAGGAGCCCTTATTTCAGTGGTTGTCGTTTGTTAATGTGTTATATACATGTTAGTTTTTCGATCGTTTGTTTGTACATAAATTAGGAATGTTTTAGTTTATCATTTCGGGGCCTTCTGTAGCTGACTATGCGGTATGGGCTTTGCTCATTGTTGAAGGCCGTACTGTGGTCGTTAATTTCTGTGACGTCATTTTGTCTCTTGTGGAAAGTTGTTTCATTGGCAAGCATACCACTTTTTTATATATATTAACCGTGCAAACTGACGAACAAACGTAGTAAACGTTTTATTCATCCCCACAAACTCAGTTTTCATAAGAGATGATAACTTTAAATGAAGATGTTAAACTGGGTCTTGAAAGGGTAAATTTTTCTTATGAAAGTTTATATTTCTATATAAGACTGCTGATCATACTTAGAAGACAAACTACTTGGTGTGCTAAAATGCTTGTAAAAGACATGGAATAATTGATGTAAAGTTATGTTAAACACCTACAATGAAATGCTTTAAACTGCATTTTCCATATCTGTTAGATACTTATTCATGTAAAAATGCCAAATTCTGAAAATCGATGCCAAAAATGACTCTATCATGAAATAATAAGCTAGCGTAATATGGCACTTATGTGTTATAGAAAGCTGACTGTTTTATTTAAAAGGTAATTAAGCTTTTTAAAACTGAGTACGGACTATAAAGTGGCACCTTGCTAAAGTTCTTCAGTAGGAAATGAACTCGAGGAATATATCATACAAATTGTCCTTCGATATTTCATTAAATAAACATTTTATTATTTAACTTACATTTTGCCATTCGTATTTCTTACAACGAACAGAACTACTTCAATCATTCACCTCTTAGTTTCATCTTTTCCTTACTTATTTCAATCAGTTTTAAATATTGTATACTGCCTTATGATAACATAACTGTTTAAATTTGTTTGCTGGGCATTACCGTAATTACCAATTATGGATTCGGTAATTTCCGCTAAAAAACGAAGTTTACCGAATGATCTCATCATACATCAATCTCATCATACAACAAAAAACGTATAATGCTGTGACCACTTCATATAATGTTGTGAGCACTTCATATAATGTTTTGACCACTTCATATAATGTTGTGACCACTGCATATAATGTTTGGACCACTGCGTATAATGTTGTGAGCACTTAATATAATGTTGTGAGCATTTAATATAATGTTGTGAGCACTTAATATAATGTTGTGAGCACTGCATATAATGGTGTGAGCACTGCATATAATGTTGTGAGCACTGCATATAATGCTGATCATTAACATAAGGCAGTCATGGCGTTCCATACATATATGTTTCTTTTAATCATCAATACAATCGTCTCGTATCAATACAACTTGCTTGTTATTATATCACACAATTCATAGAAATATTACAGGTCAGCAGACGTATGTCGTGTTAAATGTCACCCTGTTTTAATAAAAGAGTCATTATATTATACAGAGAAATCATCCTTTCTTCATACAAATGTTAACATTCGTCTGAAATTTCCCACAATGCAACTCGTTAATATAAGAAAATGTCGCTATTTGATATAAGAAAAGTTTTTATCGGTTCGCTTCTTCCATAGACTGTGCTTTCAATATTTATTCAAATGTTGAGTTTTTATACAAATTGTTTTTTCATCTAGCTCGTATTTTTATAACTTGTAAATTGTTATCACTATTAACATGCTGTCAGGTGACCCATAGAGGCGTCTATTACATGAACTACTGATGTACGTATATTCTAGATAATTATACTAGCATGATTTCAGTTTGTTCTTATGTTGTTTGTTACCGCTACTGCTCCAATAGAAGCTGAGGGAGGGGTCGGCGCATTCAAACATGTTTAACCCAGCAACATTATGTATGAATCTGTCAAAATTAGTTAAATGATTGTCATTGGTTCAGGTCAGTCATATTTGTTTTTCGTAATTGTTTTGTCATAATGTCAGTGAATAGAATCTAAACTTCAAGACCATGATGTATTATGTGCGAAGTTGATACGGATTATTTATAAATAAGGTCTCGGTATCTTCCGTTGAACTTTTTTTTTTATATAAATTCAACTTAAACAATAACCTTGGGTCGTTCTGAACGTTGATTTGTTAGATTTTTCGAAGGACGTCTCGAAACCCTTAAAGGAATCTCTGCTTTTATCATGCTTACCACTATCTGGACCTGCTGACGTGACTACAAATTCTTCAGACTGAATTGTAAAACAATTCCCATAGTCCTCTGTTTGAAACCATGTAAAATTTCTGTAAAATGTATTTAGTATTTATATACGAATTTTAAGCAAGCAAGTTTTATATCATGACGTTTTAAATGTTTCAGATAATTTCTCATAACGTAGCTTGATATCAAATTGGTTAGACAGACAACACTAATGCAGACAATGCATAACAGTCATGCAACTTAACTTAAAAACACTTGGTATATCTTAGTGTAACGGTATATTTTTTAGGCGTGAACACAACACCGTTCGATATTCTAATTCATAAGATATCGCACCTTTTATGTTTACTTGACGCTTGGAAAACTGTTTTATAAAGTTGTATTTCTGATTTTTGGCAGAAAGTTTAAAAAATCAAATCATTGCGAGTGCAAACAATAGATCACTTGAACAGAGAAACTAGCACCGTCTTAGGCTTTTTTCTTTAATTGTTGATTGTTTGACGTTCTTCTGATCAAGAAGTTCCACGATTTTCATTTAAACAACTTATTAATTGCTTTTTGTCAGTTTGCTTATTGAAATTAGAATACAGTCCAACCGAATTATTTGACCTACTTATGCGTTACTTATTTTCTACTGAAAATGTTACTTTACTTACGATTGATAGCATTGATATCCATCAAATGAACAACCAATCAACAAATTATTTAACTGATGCCCCGCCTTTCGTCTGGTTGACCTAAGAGAAATATGTTCAGCATTTCAAGGTTAATGTGATAGGTGAAGGTTACAATAACACAAAGTAGTATTCTTCATTCAGTAATTGTGTTAGGACTGACTGTAGTTTATTATGATTTATTTTGTTTATGAGTAACTATCAACTCGAATCGTAAGGACTCATGACGATTGGTGTTTATATTTATTCAGTAAGTCAACTGATTGGCTTATACCCAATATCTCCTTTTATTCATAAGTATTCAATCGAGCAACTCATTGGAAAATATCATATATCTCCTTTAAGGTTCATGTGGACCCTATGGCTAAAATGGCCGTATTTTCACCTCAAAATTTACTATGAGTACAGGCAAACCTGTGCATCTGGACAAGTTTTAAGGCATAGCATGCCCTAGATAAATAGAATTCAAATGCATTGTATGATTTAGAAAATTCATAACTTAACTGGATTTTGCCGTACACTTTTTTCGTCCCTACAGAAGATGGTAAAATTAACAAACAGTTGAGCTTACCTTGATATGGTCCACTCTGGTACACAGTTTAAATAACCAATTATTGTCAGGTATCTATTGTTCATCTCATGTCCGTGTCAAGCAATACAGTTCACTTCAATTATTACCTGTTGGGAAGTTCTCAAACCTGTTTCCCAACTTAGTTTATTTTGGCACCTTCTGGAGGAATGAAAAAAAGTGCACGGCAAAACCCTGGTAAGATTTTATTTTTCTAAAACATTAAACATATTTGAAATTTATTTGTCTAGGGCATGCTATGCCTGAATTTTTTTACAGATGCGCAGGTTTGTCTGTACTCAGAGTAAATTTTGAGGTGAAAATACGGCCATTTTAGCGATAGGGTCCACATGAACCTTAATTCATATGTATTCAATCGAGCAACTTTGGCTTATACCCGATATCTCCTTTTATTCATATTTATTCAGTCGAGCAACTCATAGGCATTTATTTGATAACTCCTTGTATTCATGTATTTGGTACAAAAGTGTCACGAGCCAATATATTACCTTGGATGTTGCATGTATAGAGCTTGAAATGTCTGTGTTATCTGGAAGTTGTTGTCCTTCTTTTGACCGCCTTTGTTAGTAAAATCGTAGCTTCTGGACAGATTGTCGAAGTTAATATTGTCGAATTCATCAACATATCTCTTCTTTCGTTTCTTTCCAGGAGGCTACAATTTACAAAATACATTTGTGTACTGCAATTATTGTAGGTTATATAGTCACTCCTTCTGCTAATGAACTGCTAAAATAGTTGTTCCCGATGATATCAGCGGATGAGTAGTCAGTGCTTTGAAACTGACATGATTTATAACACAACATTCTTAAATTCCCTGTAACATATCATTCAAACTCGGGATAAAAAGACCTGAGGTTGATTTTGGTTATTCTTTTCCTGTTTAGTATTTATACATGTCCTTGGCCTTTCTAATTTTTTGATTTTATATAATGTTCCAAAGCCGACGAACCGTTCAATAATTAAGTCTTGCTAAAGGAAAAGCTTTGATAAGTTTACCCAGTTGAATTGAAAAATAATGTATACTATAATGGAGCAACTATTTTACTTTAAAGGGGGGAGGGGGTATGTTTTTTTTTCTGAGTCCGAACATTTTTTATTCAATATTTCGACGCAATCAATCCAAAATTTAACACTAAAAGGTTGGGGAATTATTGAATTTTTTTTTTGGTCATCTACTTGACCAAAATATTTGTTTTCATTAAATTATGGAACAGATTTCTTTTTTTGAAAAAAAAACCCATTACCCCCCCCCCCTCCCCCCCTTCTCTCCTCTGAGGTTAAATGGTCGCTCCCTTATAGTACGGCAGCTTTGTGAAAAATTGTGCACATCCTGCTACAAGCATGAAATTTGACATAGACCTTCCTCAGTTATTACTCTTTTATTTCAGATAGGGAAGCATTTGAAAAAAATGTCTCACTTCCGGTAAAATCCAAAATGGCGGACATGATACTTAAATCAGCCCAATATCAGAGGCCAGTGTGTGAAAAGGTGATTTTATCATGCTGCTGTAATAATATTTGGTGCAAACATTTGTTATGTACTACTTTTGGGTATATGATATAGATTAGCTGTCTTTAAAATCCAACATGGAGGACATTGTACTAAAATATGCTTTGTACTAAAATATGCTTATACTTTAGGGAGGGTTGATTTAAATGTGTTTTGTACGTACTGCTACTATCAGTAAATTAAGCAGGAACCTTTCTATGATGCTGCTAATGGATACAATGTATAAGATATATGTCTTTAAAACCCTTACTTCCGGTTATATTCAACATGGCGGACATAGAAATAATATGAGGCAGGCATTAACTGTACCGGGGACGAAGTCTATATTATTTTTTTTTAATTCAAACATGTTGATAAAAAAAACCCGGAAATACCGTAACGTTTCCGATATTGGTTCTGTTGTTAGGGATTTAGTTGTGACGTTATTCAAGTTATGACGTCATATTTAATGTATACAAAAAAAACGCTGTTATCAAGGTAACCTTTTTTTCATATCAAACAATTAAAAATGATTGGGTGTTGAATTCCTTCCTATATTTGTTGATATGTTGATAAATATACATTTTATTCAAAGTCTCATGCAAACGATGCAAACAAGACCGGAAACGGAAGAAGATCTGAAAAAAAAAGTTAACAATTTTGAGTTCATTAGTAGAAAAAAAAATTCGGGAAATTTTCCCGATTTTTTTTTTTTTTTTTTTTTATTGATTTTTCTACCGTAATTGGGGACTTCGTCCCCATATCATTATCTTATTTTGATATTCAATTTTTTTGCAAAATGTAAAGAAAATATTTTTTTTGTGCTGGTCATTAAACTTTTGGCTTTAAGTTATCCTCTAAACCACTTATTCTAGTCTATAGTTAATGTTTAAATACAAAGTTAACACTTCCGGTAAATAACACCATTATAGCAGAAATTTCAAAGATGAGTCTCAGTCCAGATCTTCGATGTAAAGTTGCTTAAATTAAAATTACTTAAGTACTAAAACATCTTTAAAATTACTGATTTATGACCGCAAATACATGTTTATTCACAATCGCAGAGCTGATTTTCCTAATTTACAGAGACCGTGGTATTGTTGTCTACATCAATAATGTACAAGCTCCTGATAAGGTGGAGAGACCTCACAAAGAGTTGTCCAAAAGGGTTCCAATGGATCGTTTTTTTCCCTTCGCCATTCATAAGCGTCTGGACTAGTAAGTATAGGAACCAATTCAAAGCTTGTTACTCATCCACAACCGCCATGGACGTTTTACATGCTAAAAAAATAGACCGCGTCGTTCAAATATCCTCATAAGCGTCTGATCTAGTTAGCATAGGAAAAAATTCCAAGCTTGTTACTCATCCACACCTGCCATGGTATATTGCACGTTTTACATGCTGAGAAACACTAGACCGAGTCTTTCAAATAGCATCGATAAGTCTTTTCTCTTCCAAAAACATGTTTTCTTGCTTCGTAAACCCCATCTGAAAACTTTTTTCGATATTACTACAAAACCACATATCGTTTTATCAATGACATTATCAAATCCATATCTGGTGATGTTGGCTGACCAATCACCATTCTAAATCATAAAGTCACATCTCCAAACGCCATCCATGTCAACAACGAAGTTCCCTTTCAAGTAAACGTGCATTTGAAAGGTCATGAATTGATGTATATCTAAAGCTTTTTCCACTTCCAAATACAAGCCAAAGTTCGTCTGCTCCTATGTCACGGAATAACGAAACAGTAATGACAGCAACATCAGTATCGACTGTTCGAGTCATGGCTCTTTGTATCACTGCACCAGACACATGTATCTTGATTATAGTATAAGCCTCTTCATGTTAACATGGGGCTAAACTTGAAATACAATCATGTGATGGATAACACAGAACATCCTAAGCATTTGTTGCTACAACTATCTTTTCCTTAAAATCTATTGAGCAAGCTCCTGTGAATAAAAACTAAAAGTTCTTTCTTAATGTCGTCATCTCTCGGAAAACTTTGCCAATTTTGAGAAATTTGTTTTGACCCTGAATTCGTCTATGTATTCCCTTTCCCCTAAATGTAGCTCTTGTTTCTTGTAGCAGCCTTCAAACTACCGGCATTGTCTATGTACGCATCCGAGACTACATCCCCTGTTATTACAGTTCCTGGATTCGTCTATGTATTCTCTTTCCCCTAACTGTAGCTCTTGTTTCTTGTAGCAGCCTTCAAACTACCGGTATTGTCTATGTACGCATACGAGACTACATCCACTGCTGTTACAGTTTCATAACGAGTATGCTGATAGGGTATTATGCTCTTACCTTAAAATAACCGTGAAACTGTTACAAGAGTGGATGAAGTCTTGGATGCATATGGTAGTTGTAGCAACACATTCAGGATATTCTATCTTAACCACCACGTGATGTATTTTAAGTTAAGCACCATATTCACATTAAAAGGCTGACACTAGAATCAAGGTGCATGTGTCTGATGCATTGAAACGAGTCATTATTCGAACAGTCGTTACTGATGATGCTGTCATTACTGTTTCGCTATTCCGTGACATAGGGGTAGACGAACTATGGATTGTGTTTAGGAGAGGGAAAGCTTTGGATAAATATCTACCAATGACCTTCCAAATGCACTAGCGATGAGTGATATCACACACATATTGTGATCAATGTATTTACCGGTTGTGATACGTTTCTCTGTTTGCTTGAAAATGGGAAAAAAAGACTGCGTGGGAGACATTGATGGCATTTGAAGATGTGACTTTAACATAAAGAATGATAATTGATCCGCCTAAATCACCGGTGTTTACTGTTAGTTCGCAAAAACTTATCAGTTGGAGTTACCATGGTTAACAAAGCAAGAAATAACTATTTTCGCAAAAACGAAGGCTAATTGAGACTAATATGCCCTCAACTTAGTCTAGTCTTTTCCAGCATGCAAAATGTACAATACACTAAGACACGTGTTTACGAGACAAGCTTGAAATTGGCCTTATGCTACCCAGTCCAGGCACTAATGTAGGACGAAGGGCCAAAGAGGATCACTTTTAAAAAACTCTTTCTGAGGCCTCATCATTTTGTCAGATCTGAAGCTTGCACATTGTGGGTGTAAGAAAGGTTGCCGCGGTTGTTGTTAATGTGGAAAATCAAGTCTCCCGTACCCTGCGTCGTGTGCATGTGGTGGTGACTGGTAATAAACATGTTTTGGCCAAACAGTGGTAATTTTTAAAATGTTTTAGTACTTAAGTGATTTTATTTTGTTTTAATCAATCTATCCAAAACTCTACATTGAAGATATGGATTGAGGACTCATCTTTGACATTTACGCCATATTGTTTTTTTTTACCGGAGGTGTTAACTTTTTATTTAAATATCAACTGCAGAATATGATTAGTGGTTTAGAGGATAACTTACAGCCAAAAAATTCAATGACCACCACAAAAAATACCACTTTTTTCACATTTTGAAAAGAAGTTGCATATCAAAATAAAAAAATGATATTTCTATGTCCGCCATTTTGAATATTACCGGAAGTAAGGGTTTTTAAGACATATTATGTCTTATACATTAATCCCTTAGATGCATGAAAGAAAGGTTCCTGCACAATTTAATGATAGTAGCAATACGTGAAAACACATTTCAATCACCCTCCCTAAAAAATAACCTTATACTAGTACAATGTCCGCCATGTTGGATTTTACCGGAGGTAGGGTTTAAAGACATCTAATCTATATAATATATCCAAAAGTAGTACATAATAAATGTTTGTACTAAATATTATCATAGCAGCATGATAATAATACATTTTCAAATACTAGCCTTCGATATTGGGCCGATTTAAGTATGATGTCCGCCATTTTGAATTTTATCGGAAGAGAGACATTTTTTTCAAATGCCTCCCTATCTGAAATAAAAGAGTAATAGTTGAGGAAGGTCTATGCCAAATGTCATGCTTGTAGCAGGATGTGCACAATTCGTCTGAAATATGCTTGTAGCCGCTGTACTATTGATCTCAAACCTTCATAGATTGTCTTTCAGATATATTTGTTCATGTCAGAGAAACTGTAAAAAGTGTAAACATGGTCCACTTTGGAAATCTTGTTATCAATATTTTTATTTTGAGTTGAGCCAAATTGAATGTTTGCTGCTCCATAAAAGTATTTTGCGACAACATGTTTAAACCAATGTGTTTTATAATTAGAAGCTCAAATATCTTTTGTGAAGGGGTAAACAAACCAACAGTAAAATAGACGACCACACATAGAAAGCAGTAAATAGAAATAATTAAAATAGTAATAATGATATTATACTGAGAATAATATAACTAATTTGGACTAAACTTACCACATTAAACCTGGAAGGATCTGTCTGGGCCACAAGAGATTGCAAAGCCTCTGACATAATATTTAATTCACTTTTCTTCACGGCATTTACGTTACACACTGTTACCGCTGGTAGAACTAAATGATTAAATCCTAGAGAAATGGAAACTTGAACATCAAATTGTAGAAATTGATCTATTAGAGAGTAAAGATGGAGTGTCATGCCAGCTATACCACAAAGAAGAAGAAAAACCCAAAACACTTTAGCGTACCATAATTTGGCAGCATTTATCCAAGGTAAACCTTGCATAGAGGTCTTTTCGGCAAATCTAACACATAGTCTATTAAACGATTTCTGTTTTCCCTCTGAATCCAATGATTCTGTTTCTTCATTTTCCTACAAAATGTAAAAGAAATGACATTTATAATTGATGACAATTATCAACAAGCATCTTTTTATTATGTTACAAAGCTTTTCATTCATGGTCCTGTTTAAATTTTACGTATAATCCCGACTACAAACAACAACAAATAAACTCATCATAGACACCAGGACTAAATTTTGTACATAGAAATGATAGAAAAGATTTTCTGTGAGGCATCATATTTTGTGACAAAGGTTTACTGTAAAAAGGTGCAAACCTCGACTTATTTTCACACATATATGGTTTTTGTCATAAATTCATTCTGAGATCTACCGGTTATTACAAATCATATAGTCAAATGATAATTTGTCAGTAGATTCATCATGCATTGGACGTATATTCACACTAAGTTTTGTGACCTTGACAATAAAAATATAATAATGGCATAGTATAGTGATCTTTTATTGACGAAGATTAACTCAAATAAGTTGACACAAACAAATTGAAGTATGCCTTACTTTGGTTAAGTTTGGTATTACGGTCCAAATATAAGCAACATCAAATCATATGGGATGACTTATCGTCAGTTCATACATCATGTTTGTGCCAAAGGCCATCATGTTAGTCTTAATGTGACCTTGGCCTCATTTAACGAGCGATTTACTTAATGGAGAACTTGGTCTTACACTAAATAGATATCATAATAAAAGTTCGAGTGGTGTTTTTTAAAATTTACTTCTCGTAAATGAAAACAAGCTAAGCTATCCTGCTAAAATGTATCAAATAATGTTCAGCTTAAAAGTTGACTATACGTTTCAGTGGATTACCTATCTTAAAGTATATTGCATTGTACATAAAATGGAACTGTTTTAAAAATAATTGAAAAGATAATGATGACAAGTTTTATGAAACAAACTGACATCTTTTCTCTGCCTATAATTCTACTTCTGATTTGATGCATACATTAATTCTACAATGCTCTGTATATCATTGTACATATAAACTAACATACCTTATAACAAATACACTTGACCATGTGAAATAAATCTCTGTATGAAATGTTTATTTAGAATTTACTCAATCACGATTCGATTCTTTGTTGTAACAAAACTAATATTTGATTAAAATATGAATTTAAAAACAATATTGACCATATCTTGTCGAATATGTTGAAAGTTCAGACTTTACATATTAAGTTAAACTACAAATAAAATAACGCAATGTTCTTGTCCCTTTGACAATGGGTAGAATATCAATGTTTAGGTTCAAATATTATTTTATTTGGACACTTCATTAAACAAAACATTATTTCTTTTATGAGAATTAAAACTAGAATAATAGATAAGTACATATGTAACACTCCCAAAATGAACTACCACATTTAAAAAAAAAAATACTGCATTATAGAAATGAATGCTGTTTTTTTTCTTTAAATAGAATTTGCAGAGTATGATAAATGGCTTTTAACAAATAGCGGCAACTATTTCAAGCAAATTAATATTAAAATCAAATATTATTTGAAAATGCACAGGGAGTATTTGGTGATTTTCTCGAAAATAATTGTATGTTGTCACACATTGTTGCAAAGCTAAATTTAAAATAAGAATATTTCTTTTATATTCTTACATGTTAGAATCTGGGATACGCTTCACTAATATCTGGCAATCAGGCATGAATAGGACAAGCTGACCTTTTACAAATATTTTTCAATAATCTGAAGCAGAAGTTTGTCACTCTACAACATGACTTAATTAAAGGGCAGTATCTGTATCTTCAAAATAAGACCAAAGTAAGCCATGAGGTACATGTATTTCGGTCCATAAGATATTCAAATTTACCGTTATATAGTGGAGTGATTTATCAAGAAAAGGTCGCTTATTTTAAGAGTTTAATGGACAGACATACCTCGCGGCTTAAAATCCACATGATAATAGAGTAAAAATTCTACTATTTAGGCCTTGTGTGATATCCCTGCATTAAAAATCAGTACATCCTTGTTCAGAGATAGTATGGGTATTGAACAAAGTCTTGTATGTATAAAGGTACAACAAAGGTTTTTGAGATGTGATCGAGGACGGCTTTAAAGCCCTACTAGCTGGTTTTGAAACATTCGGGTGTGTCTTGGACGTGTCTGATCGATATAATAAGAACCATTCTATAAAATTAGCAGAAAGAATGAGGAGTTAAATTGAGAATGGAAACGGGGATTGCGTTAAAGCGACAACAAGTTTTATTTTTAAATGGTGGTAGATATAAGGTTCTTCAGGTCATTGAATGCATAACAATTACAGATTGTTAAAGAAAGGTTTGTTATAAATCATATCAGTACCGAAGTACTGAAAAATGAGCTGATACAACCGATGGTAAAAAATAAACAGACTCTGAGATAAGACCTTGAATCGATTAGTGCACTTTAATTGGTAGGTGAACTTTAAACAACTAGGGATGTTTTAGTATCGAATATTTGTATCGAAAGTCCACATCCATACTTTTTTAACAAAATGATAACAGCTTCTCTTGTAGCGTAATATTTCTGTCAATTGTAATTCACATGTAGATCAGGTTTTCGGTTTTAGTAAAGTTTGTTATATATGCCATTGTTTGTTTTGTTTTTTAAAAAGGGGTACACACTATTTCTATATTGCTCTTGTACGTTTTGTCCTATTGACATGAAATAAACTTATAAAAATAAAATAATGGTTTACTTTTTATCAATTGTGAATTTAATGAAGAGTTGTCCCATTAGCAACGTCATCTACTTATAACTATTCATATACATATTCTATCGTGTTCATGCCATCATTTATGATCCACGAATAGTTTTAATAGTTCCAACATTAGTTTGGGTTTAAATAGTCTGTAATGAGTTTCATCATTTTTATCATTATTAAACTATACAGTACTTTCATGTTTCTCTTTTATTCTTTATGGTATTTTAACAAATTTTTCCCAAAAATATTTTGTTATGTTGTCATGTATTTATTACATACCTAAATATTAAATATGAATATTTTTGTCGATAACTAGAGTAGATAAATATTTGTTTCCATCTTAAATGTTGGAATCCGGCTGATATACCTCATTTATATCTGACAATCGGGCATAAATATGACTAGCTAAATACGTGGTGCATTCCTAGAAACAACGTTCTCAGATATTACGAGGGACTACCGGAAAATTGTCCAAAATGTAAAAGAAAATACGATTTGTTTAAACCCCCCTCTTTTTTTAACCTTTGTTCACAGTTTTCTGAAAAATCTCGATCACTTTGGTATCTACGATAAGCCTAAATCAATGGGTGGAAAATATACTGCATACAAAAATACGACACAGATGTTATCCTTTAAAAGCTGGTTTATACAGTGTTAATTTAGTAACTGACCCATGATGTGAATTCGAGTGTCCATTAGAGGATCAATTCATTTTTTTCTTAGAATGTCAACTCTACATAAATTTTAGAAATCAGCTCTTTGAAAACATTCAACATTTAGCTGCTATCTCCATAGAATACATTTTATTTTGAAACAGACGAAATTAACACTCCTTTTCAGAAATGTACATAGTTATATACGCCATACAAAATGATTCTTTGATTAATATAGCTGTATCTGAAAGTGTACTTGTATCCAACTGGTACTGTTTAAACATAATATGTGTATTGTATATATTTTCATATTGTACTGAATTATATAATTGCTGTCATTTTGAAATTTTGTATAGTGTACTTATATGGAGAGGATTATCTTATTAAAAGTTGTTATAACTTGTATCCAATCCTATTGTATATTTAGACAATAAAATATGTTTAAACTAAAAGGTATTATATCTATCTTCAAAATAAAACCAAAATTAGCCTCGAGTTATTTCGATCCATTAAAACTATTAAATCTACTTTATTTACCACCGTACTATCAAGTAACAGTCAGGAACATTTGATATTGTGTTATCAGTAATAAGGTAAAAAAGATCAATTTTAAAACTAATATAAATATAGCCTGTTTTAAAATTTATCTTGTTTACTATTACTGAAAAAATTAAATGCAGTAATTTATCTTTCAACAAGCAATACATAATACGTTAGTTCAATCAAAAACTTTTTATTTTATTCGTTGCATCTGACATTATGGTATTAATTCTAAATTGCTGAATCCAGATATTGCTACATTGATAAAGAGTTATGACATTCTTATATTTACTGAAACTAAAACTAATGATTTAGATGACTTGAAATTACCACAAAATTTTACCTTTTATGCAAAAACTAGAAAAAAAAATAAAAAGAAATCAGGTGGTATTGTTGTGGTTTATAGAAAACACCTGTCGAAATTTTTAAATTTCATAAATTCTGAATCTGAAGTTGTTCAGTGGGTAGAAATTTCAAAGAATATATCAAATTTGCGAGAAAACATTTCACTAGGTTGTATTTATACACCCCCCCCCCCCCGAAAATACACGATATACTTCTGAAGAGTCGTTTTTGGAAATTGAAGATGAATTAATTAAATACTCAACTGATACATATAAATATTGCAATAATTGGTGATTTTAACGCCCGAACTTCTACTGTTTCAGATTACATTATTCCTGACGAAAACTTATTAGAAATTTTAAATGTCATTAATTTTTATGATAATGATGATAATATTTGTTCATACCTTTATCTTAAAGATAAAAATATCCCTCTTGAGAGGTATAGTAAAGATCGTGGTAGAGTAAATATGAATATGGTAATATGTTAATAGAACTTTGTAAAAGAAGTGGTATTTATATTTGTAATGGCAGATTATTTGCTGATAAACATATTGGTTGTACAACTTGTAAAGATGCAAGTTTAGTAGATTATTTAATTATGTCTCCATGTATGTTTGATATTACTTCAGATTTCGGTATTGTTGATTTCAATCCTATGTTTTCTGATGTTCACAATTATAGATTATATTTTTCATTTTCGTTTCCCTCGAGCAATTCATTAAAGAATTCACATCATACAATAAACAGTAATACTTGCATCAGGTGGGACAGTACAAAACAGACGATTTCACTCAGGTGTTGACAAACGATACAGGTAGCTCATTACAACAGTTAAATGATCATATTTTGAATAGTATTGAAATTGACACAGCCACCAGTGAAAGTGTTAACGGTCTAGTAAATAACCTAGGTCGTGTACTTTTAGACACGGCTGAGACTGTATTTGGTAAATCAAAAAAGAAAAAACACAACCCCGACCATGAAAACAAACCATGGTTCAACAAAGAATGTCGAAGCAAACGAGATGCATTTCATAAAAGCGAGAGTACATATAATAAAGTAAAATCAGATGTAAACAAAACCGTATTAAATCACACAGCTCGAGAATATAAAAAAAATTCTACAAGTTAATTATCACAAATATAACGATAAATGTTCAAATGAGCTGAGAACATTGTCAAAGCATGACACAAAAGGATTTTGGAAAACACTAAAAAAAATGTCTTGCACTAAAAAAGAATCACCACCAATAGATATAAATACATTTCACGATTATTTTAAGGATTTAAATGCGGGTGAAGAAGAAGATATACATGCACCCGATCTTGACATTAATCAGATATCGAGTAATCCCATTTATGATGAAATATTGAATGGAAGTATTACTGAACTGGAAGTCTTGGAAGCAATGGAAAATTTAAAAAATAACAAGGCTCCGGGTTCTGATAAAATACTTAATGAATTTTTGAAAAATTCACAACCTGTTTTTATATCATTGTATTGTAAATTATTTAATGTTGTATTAGATACTGGAATTATTCCAGACTCTTGGACAAATGGAATTATTAAACCTGTGTTAAAAAATAAAGGCAATCCTACAGATCCTGATAGTTTTAGAGCTATTACACTTATCAGCTGTTTGGAAAATTTATTTACTTCCATTATTAATACTAGACTAAATTTTTTGGCGAATGAAATTTCGCTTATATCAGAAAATCAAGCTGGTTTTAGAAAAGGATATGCATCAACAGATAATATTTTTGTGTTACAAGCACTTGTAGAATTATATTTTTCATTTGGAAAAAAAACTTTTTTGTACATTTATTGACTTTAGAAAAGCTTTTGACACTGTTTTAAGAACTGGATTATGGCAAAAACTACATCTTAGTGAAATCAAGGGGAAATGTTTCAAAGTTTTTTTAATATGGATCAAGGTATTAAATCTTGTGTTCAATATAATGGTGAACAGTCAGAATTTTTTCCATGTCTGATTTGTGTTAGGCAAGGGGAAAACTTGTCTCCTTTTTTATTTTCTATTTTCTTGAACGATTTGGAACAATATTTTAGATGGTATTCCTTTAGAACTTTTAAAGTAAAAATTTGAAAACGAACTTCATATATTTTTTGAATTCTTCGTAATTCTGTATGCTGATGATACAGTAATCTTTTCAGAAACTAAAGAAAGCTTGCAAAATTCCTTAGATATTTCCAAGTTATACTGCGAAAATTGGAAACAGAAGGTGAATGTTAAGAAAATTAGAGTTATGGTATTTAGCAAGAGGAAAACTAAACAAAATCTGAAATTTACACTGCAGAATGATTTACTTGAAATTGTTGATACATTTTCGTATTTGGGTGTCATTTTCAAATATAATGGTACATTTGTTGATACCAAAAAGAAACTTGTAGATCAAGCCCAAAAGACATTGTTTTATATTTACAAAATTATACGGAATGAATCATTACCTATTGATCTACAATTTAAACTCTTTGATTCTATGATAGAACCTATCTTACTGTATGGTTCTAAAGTTTGGGGCTTTGAAAACCTGAAAATTATCGAAAAAACTCACTTGAAATTCTGCAAAAGGGCGCTGAAAGTTAGAAACACTACGCCTTATTTTATGGTTTACGGAGAATTGGGTAGATTTCCTCTTGAAATAAAGTGAAAATTAGAATGATTATATATTGGTGTAAAATTGTAAATAATGAATCAAAACTATGCAGTTTATTGTATAGACTGATGCTTGGTTTAAAGCCTAAATCTAAATACACCTTTAAATGGGTAAATTGTATAGAAGCAATATTAAACGATACTGGCATTGGATATATTATGCCAATCAAACAAGCTACTGTGATAAAATGTACTTAAAACAAATACTTTGTGATCAATTTGAACAACAGTGGTTTAGTGATATTGAAAACTCATCACAGAACAATTTTACTCAATATGTAAAAAAGATTTTACCTTAGAAACATACCTTTTAAAACTTCCTGAATATTGCAGGTTTTGGATCACACACTTTAGGTGTTCAAATCTGCGTCTGCCTATCGAAACAGGCAGATGGCAAAATATAGCGAGGCATGATAGAATATGTACTTTGTGTAAGAGTAATATTGGTGATGAATTTCATTTGTTATTTAAATGTACTTATCAAAATATTGTTGTATTAAGGGAAAAGTTTCTACCAAGCTACTACACAGTGAATCCTAATTATAAAAAAAATGGAAGGTCTTCTTTCAATATGTAATGAACAACTGTATAAACGACTTTCTATATTTATCAAAAACATTGCCAATATGTTCTGAAATTGTTAAAAAAAACCCATAGTTGTATATTATTGTTATATATCTTTATGCTATATCTTTATGCTATATCTATATCATTGATACCACATAATTACTTCGTCATGTTTATATAATGCTATTATGTATTACCTCATGTTACACATGTATCTGTGTCTGAGTGTTCAAATAAAATCTTGAAAAATCTTGAAATCTTGACACAAATTGTTTTGTTCTGATTAAATCGTTTGTCCTACATGCTTGAGTTCACTCGGTGTATTACGGTGTCAGAACAAATTGTAAACATGTCCATCTAAACAAAAAACTTTTAAAATTACATTATATATTGTGTACGAGTTAGTAATAAAAAATGAGTTCTATTTCTAAACTTCATAAAACTTTGTGTGAATAACATTTTTTTTTTAAATTGCTCTTACAATAACCATTATTCTAATCACCAAGACCAACCTTTATTCTTCTGGGGTGCAGGACTTTTAAACCAAAAAAATATCTGGTGATTGTTCTATGCTCAGTTTAGAAGGAGTTCCGTTTGGTTTACCCATAGAATAAACTGTAACACATCGTTATGTATTTTTTTCGTATGGTACAAGGTGTCCTATTGAACATTTTGTCCCCATTTATCACTTAAATAAGCGGTCTACCTATATATTTGACCGCCTTTCTTTCGAAAATAAAGCGAGTTTGAAAAGTATTACGACAGTTTTCTTTTAGAAAGTTTTCCTTTATTATGGCTATACAGGGAATTACATACTTTTGTTTAAAACTTTATACTTCGACCTTAATTTTGGATATAAGTTTCTCGTAATTCTAAAATCATTGATCTTGTATATAATATATTATATATTATATAAGGCAATATTACAGTGGCAATCTGACTAAATACGTGTAAATTCTCAAGTCTAACACCAAACATTAACATACATGAAACTAAGAATTATTAATACATTTTTCGTTCTCCGATAATAATTAAACAAGCCTACCCGTAAATGGTCTCCATAGTCCACAGGAGGGTCTGTATTCTTGGTGTTCTTGAAATATTCCGATCCCATAAAATAATCCTCATCTCTGCTCTGACTTCTAACATCATGTCGTCCATACATACTGGTTAAGTGGTATGTCTGATCGAATATTTACTTTTTAAATCACCTAGTAGAGCGGTAACAATGTGTGTTTAGAAAAGTTTTAAAAATGTGCGATTATCGTGACTTCATCACAATAAAGTGACAACTTGTGTTCTGTAGCTTTGAATTTTTCCTTAAGTCGTGATTAATAATTTGCGTCTGTCATTTAAATTCCATTTTTAAAGATTTAAAAATAGAGAATGAGTGTAAAAGTATTTTTGAATTCTTTTTATCATGTATAAATAGTTTACTATATCATTTCATTTATAAAACTAAACGTCTTCAAATCGTTTCATAATTTGTTTTTCTGTTAAATTGTGATATTCGCTACGTTAAGTTATGAAGAAAATAGAAATATTATTCTCTGATACGGGTACGTTAACCATCTAGCAAGCAATCATTCTTTCTGATAGCATTGGCAAAATATTTGACTTAATATCTGAGGGAACACGAGAGGTTAGAATGAGCATATCAAAACAAACGCAGTAGGTGTTTTGCTTCACGTTAAAAATTAATTTGTCAGAAAAAAATGAAATCTAAAATACATCTTTTATCTACAATGGCAAAAAGATACTTTCAATTGTCTCGGTAATAATAGAATAGGAATCTAAGATTAATGCCACCTATTTGAAATTTGAATTTACTGACAATTTGTAAATTATACATATATTAGAATAAGTGAACAACATAAAACCATTGATGCATCACATTCATGACTTACACAAGCACTTACTGTATTCTATTAGAGGTCGGTCATTTACAAACGTATCAACCGTATCGTATACGTTGATGTATTCGCATCTGCAGATATATCGAAAAATGTTATGTGATCCCGAGCTTATTAATAAGACCATGCTTCATTTAAAAAAAACTAATTGGAATCTCTTCGAAAAAATCAAACATACAGTTTCAATATTTATGAAAGTGGTGTTTTGTAAAAAAAAAAAAAAATAAGGGGTTCTATCAACTACTTTTACATGCCGTTAAAAAGAAGCCAATGTAGGGCAGGTACACGAATATCGTACAGTGACAATCCTTAGTTTAATAATCTAGTTAAAAAAATATTTCAAGTTCTTAGATGAATAAACACAAAAAAAAATCAAATGTACTACTTATATATATTTAAGGAACTTTGAATATATGTTCATTTGCGATGTTATCATAAAAGGTAATAGAAAAGTACTGAGTATCACTCTATTTGTCAAATAACAATTTGGTTCTACGTGAGCACAAGTTCATACACAAACAATTGATTTTACCGTATTCACTCCTATCATGCCTGTAAATTCTCCAACTATCCGGAATATCTTTAAAAGTCGGGTTACATATTCCACAAAAACTCGAAATTTCCTTATTGTTTTGTAAATTTTTGCATTAATTAATCAGTCACCCATTTGCATTATTGAAAGTACATAAAATTAAATTTTCGGGATCACATACTGTTTTTTGGTATATATGCAGTTGCGGATACGTCAACGTATTTGATACGGTAGATACGTCTTAAAATGACCGACTGTCGGTCGGTCATTTAAAGACGGAGGTCGGTCATTGAAAGACGTATCAGCCGTATCATATACGTTGACGTATCCTCATCTGCAGATTTATCAAAAAACAGTTCATATGTGATGTCGAGCTTTAATTCTATGTACTTTCAATAATGCCAATGAGCAACTGATTAATTTCAAATGCAAAAAAAAAAAAAAAAAAAAAAAAAAAAAAAAAAAAAAAAAAACAATTAGGAAATATTGAGTTTTTGTGGAACATGTAATCCGACTTTATTTAAAGATATTCCGGATAGTTGGCACGGTTTACAGGCATGATACATGTAGGAGTGAATACGGTTAAATCGTTTATTTGTGTGTTTACTTGTGCTCACGTAGAAGCAAATTGTTATTTGACAAATGGAGTGATACTCAGTACTGTGTTATTAAATGTGCATGTATTTATAGGACATCTGAAGACAACTCGTATTTCTTTTACCTCTAATGATAACATCGCAAATGAACAATATTCAAAGTTCCTTACATGTATATAAGTAGTACATTTGATTGTTTGTGTGTGTTTATTCACGTAAGATCTTGAAATATTTTTAACTAGATTATTAAAGGATTTGTACGATATTCGTGTACCTGCCCGGCTGCTTTTTAAGGGCTTTAAAAGTAGTTGATAGACCCTCTTATTATTATTTTTACAAAACACCACTATTGCAATTTTTGAAAGTGAATGTTTGATTGTTTCGAACGTAAAGTGTTTTTAATCTCGGGAACACATAATATTTTTGATAAATTTGCAGATGCGGATACGTCATACGTATACGATACGGTTGATACGTTTTTAAATGACCGACCTCTATTTAAATTATTAGAACTACCCAGGCGTGAAGTTGAATTATAAAACAAATTCACACACGTACTTTAAATTTGCTAATAAAAGGGAATTGAATCATCCAATTCATATGAGTCGAATATGGCATGGTATTGGTTGCAAAAATTCGATATTTTTCATTTAAATCCAATATTTTATATTTAATTGGTGTATTTCTTCATTTATATGCAATATTTTTTCATTTGAATGATATATTTTTTCATTTAGATGCAATATTTTTTATTTAAATGGTATAATTTTTCATTTAAATGGTATATTTTTCTTAGTGATACCAATAATATTAAATTTATAAATTAGCAGGCAATCCTTTTTCAAATATGTAGAAGTACACCTTCTAGGGTGCACTTGACTTTAGTGACTTAAGGTTCATGTGGACCCTATGGCTAAAATGGCCGTATTTTCACCTCAAAATTTACTCTGAGTACAGACAAACCTGCGCATCTGTAATTTTTTTCAGGCATAGCATGCCCTAGATAAATGAATTTTAAATATGTTTTATGTTTCAGAAAAATAAAAACTTACCAAGATTTTGCCGTGTACTTTTTTTCATTCCTCCAGAAGGTGCCAAAATAAAATAAGTTGGAAAACAGGTTTGAGAACTTCCCCACAGGTAAAAATTAAAGTGAGCATTTTTAATTGACATGGACATTAGATGGACAATAGATACCTGACAATAATTGGTTATTTAAACTGTGTACCTGAGTGGACCATATCAAGGTAAACTCAACTGTTTGTTAATTTTATCATCTTCTGCAGAGACGAAAAAAAGTGTACGGCAAAATCCAGTTAAGTTATGAGTTTTCTAAATCATACAATGCATTTGAATTCTATTTATCTAGGGCATGCTATGCCTTAAAACTTTTCCAGATGCACAGGTTTGCCTGTACTCAGAGAAAATTTTGAGGTGAAAATACGGCCATTTTAGCCATAGGGTACACATGAGCATTAATACGAGTTTTTGGTTTTGAATATAGTTGTTAATGACTTTTTGTTAACAATAAACGATAGCACATTTAGAAGTGAGTAAACTATGTTACAAATTTTATAATAAAAATCTCTTTATTCAAGTCTGTAGATTTTAACTATATTTGCCACAAAGCTGAGACTAGTCTCAGCACAAAGTAACGATTTTCTGAACAAAGTTTCCCTTGTATATATGCACAACATGGCAAATCTCTATTGTACTATTGTTGTTTTGATTTGATTGCACAATTTCGTAATACAAATGGCTACAGAAGGACTCATTAATCTTAAATTCATGACGGAGAAGTGGTGATGGTTTAAATATCAAATGTTAAGATATAGACGGGTATTCGTAAATTGAAAACTATCATGTATTTAAAAGTGTTGATCAATGGGTACCAAAGACAAAAAGATATCTAACATAGAAAACACATATTTAAACATGAAAATAATCTATTAAACAATAATATATAGATATTTTCTCAGATACGCCAACGTATCAGAACGGATACGATACGTCTTTAAATGTCCCACTGCTATAATAGAGCATTTTCATTATTCACGTATCGGGATACGTGCACGGATCGACGTATACGTATCGAATAGATTTGTTTACAGTAATGATTTCACCCCGATCTCAATTAGAATTAAACGCATTATATAATATTTAAATGGGGACATACTTGACTTAATCCGTATCGACGTATTGTATAACACATATATGAGGAAAGGATAAATTAAGTCAAGTGGGTCCCGATGAAAATATTATCTAATGCATTTTATTTTAATTGAGATCGGGGTAAAATCATTATTGTAAACAAATCTGTTCGATACGTATACGTCGATCCGTGCACGTATTCTGATACGTGAATAATGCAAATGCTCTAATATAAAAAAAATAATATCACGTTTTCTGAAAATATCTTAATGCGATTAAATTATAACTATGTATATAATACTATCTGAATTCATACATGTATATGTATTTTGATATAAGGAAAACATATATAAAACCATTTTATTGGAAAAAAAAACATGTTGTTATTAAGGTTCATGTGGACCCTTTGGCTACAATGGCCGTATTTTCACCTCAACATTTACTCTTAGTACAGACAAACCTGCGCATCTATAAATATTTTAAGGCATAGCATGCCCTAGATAAATAAATTTCAAATATGTTTTATGGTTTAGAAAAATGAAAACTTACCAGGATTTTGCAGTTCACTTTTTTTCCTTCCTCCAGAAGGTGCCAAAATAAACTAAGTTGTGAAACAGGTTTGAGAACTTCCCCACAGGTAATAATTGAAGTGAGCAGTATTGATTGACATGGACAATAGATGGACAATAGATACCTGACAATGATTGGTGATTTAAACTGTGTACCTGAGTGGACCATATTGATCAAGGAAAACTCAACTGTTTGTTTATTTTATCATCTTCTGCAGGGACGAAAAAAAAAATGCACAGCAAAATCCAGTTAAGCTATGAATTTTCTAAATCATACAATGCATTTGAATTCTATTGATCTAGGGAAAGCTATGCCTAAAAAAATTTCTAGATGCACAAATTTGTCTGTACTCAGAGTATTGCATTTAGCCAAAGGGTCCACATGAACCTTCATTTATACAATTATTGTTAAAGAGCTAAACAATCTAGGTAAATACCTTTATTTAGCTGATAAGATTCGTTATTTATAATATAATGTTTATATTTTATTATCTATATTATTTGTTGTCATTCTCCGCCGATGATACAAAATGAATGCGGTTCGATAAAATTGCTCCCCTTGCTTATTTCGCTCTCCTGTCAAATCATGTAATTTCGCTACCTCCAATGGTAGACGCTACAACGATGGGTGTCGTCAAGAAAGGTACGATTAAAGGAATTAGCTAGGAATTAGACGATCACCATTAGTATAGGTGAGTTGTTTAATAGTTGTTGCTTTTGGATAAATGCATGTTTTGGATTTATTCATAATCAGGAATAGCTGGAAAGGAAAGAAACGTGTTGCTACGTGAACCCGGAAAAGCTGGGACAAATTTAAAAAAAAATCTAGAGACGATCGTTCTGAGTGTGCCACCTACACATTCAAACGTGTACACAAGCACAGTATTCCCTATCTATGTAATGTGTTTTCATAATTATGTGATATAGGGAAAAAAAGGTAGCAGCTTTTTGTATCTTGTTGTTAAGCATTTCCAGGGGAGATAATGTTATTTTTCACGGTATGTTCGATAGGTTTGTTACATTGTAACATTATAAAATACACACTCATAAAGTGGATTAAAATAGCCTCCCACACTCAATTAACTGAATTTCAATTATTCTATTTACCGTAGTTATTCTGTTACACCTTTCCTCAATGTGTGTATTTCGTTCGATTATATTCTTAATCTGTTTATGTGTTCCAGTCTAGGAGGATTATTCATCTTTAACCTTATAAGAACATTAAAACATCGTATCATCGCTACCTTTCCCCTGCTCACACAAATCTCAAACTGAACATTGCAAGGTCATACCAGTTCTGGAGAACTTTTCAAAGGACAAACGTCATCTAGGACACAATTCGTGGCTAACCACAGACTTTTTACCATTTATAGATTGGTTTAAGAATAAATTGTCAGCACCTGATATTCTTATTGCTTGAGCCCAATCGTGGTTATACTTAATGGTCAGGCCATTACAGTAAAAAGTCTGCAACTTGCCTGTTGTGTCTCACAGATAACGCCACTCCACAGCTACACAGCAACCTACCTGTTGAGCCCTGCATGTACGCGTCATCCCTTGACGTACAGTAAATTGACGACAACCTGTCTTTACATATCCAGACAAGGAACGACAACCTAACAACGTTCATACCGTTACACTGACAGTGGACTACATAACTTGTGTGTACTAGGCAGCAACCTAACAACGTTGAGTCAACATGGATCCCAGTCATGTGGAACAACAAGAAGAGATACAGCCCCCAGAGGGAAATGTCACAGATCTAGAACTATTACAAAATCCGTCTAATACCACACATTTAGATGAAAATCCCGAGACTAGGCGAGTACGGGATCTTACCGAAAAAGGTAAAGGAGCCTACACAGAAAAACGTAACAAGTTCTGTGAGGAATTAGAGGTCCTTTGGTCAGATATAACGACCCAGTTATTGGAAATCACCACACCTCCCAATGGACTTCAGCAAGTCTTAACAGCCCAGGACAAAGCCTGTACAAATTATCGTAGGCTCACAGACGAATATCTGGACTTTCTAAAAAGGACCAGAACGTTGGACAGTCAAAAAGACATAGACGCATGTAACCTTACATTGGATCTCCGTTTGTCCAAAGTGGAACTGGCCATGGAATCTTTACACGAGCATCGCCTTGTCCTCACTAAGGCTAAATCAACTAAAACAAGGACCTCAGGGTCAAAAGGTAAGACAACCTCACGCAGTGGTAGCTCTAACGTGTCAGACATGTCAAGTCTAGCACGGAGGAAGCGTGCCAAAGCAGAGGCCGCTAAATCAAAAATAGCCTTTGTTGAACAACATTCACTTATCCTACAACAAGAGGCAATGATAGAGGAACAAGCCCTGTTCAGACAATCTGAAATGGAACAGGAAGCAGCGCGCTAAAAGGCTGAGATGGAACAGGAAGCCACACTTAAAAAGGCTGAAATGGAACAGGAAGCAGCACGCAAAAAGGCTGAAATGGAACAGGAAGCAGCACGCAAAAAGGCCGAAATGGAACAAGAAGCCGCACGTTCAAAGGCTAAAATGGAACATGAGGTAGAACAAGAGGCTTTACGCAGAAAAGCACAAATCAAACAAGAGGCTGCACGTGTAATCCGAGAAAAAGCCGAGCTGAAGGCCAAGTTAAACCTTCTAGAAGCACGCAGAGAGGCTGCGGCTGAGGCTGCAGCCGCAGAAGCCGAGGCTCGTATCCTGGAATACGATGACAGCCAAACGTTTAGCGATCTCCCTGACGAAAAGGAAGACCCGCTCCAGCGTGTGCAAGATTTCGTCAATAAACTTCCTGTATCAACCGCTGTAAAGGAAGTAACAGGACCTCAAAAGAAAAAACAAATTCCTGTTAAAATTGAGCTGAGTCATGAAGCACCAGCGTTCGTGCCATCTGTGGCACTGAACTTGCCATCACAAACACCTGAGGTCTTGCCTACACGTACTAAGTCACCAGATGTTAATGTATTCCCAGATCTGGGAACTATAACTGGCATAGGAAAACAGGGCGTTTCAGAAAAGATCCCTGTCTTACACCAAAATCAAGGCGTCATAGAAGAGATCCCTGCTGAACACCAAAAACAGGGAGTTAAAGAAGAGATCCCTATTGAACACCAGCAACAAATCAACCTTACATCGTCGATAACAAGATTCCTCTTACGTAAGGACCTGCTTTTCTCCCGGTTAACAAGCTTCAATGATCGGGCAGAATCCTTCCATACTTGGAAAGCAAGCTTCAAAAACGTGACTGATGAGTTACAAGTCTCTGACTTTGAACAGATCGATTTACTGATCAAGTGGCTCGGTCCAGAGTCTGCTAAACACGCCATTAGCATAAGAGCGTCGAACGCCAATAATCCTACCATAGGTATACAGAGATTATGGAAGAGGCTTGACGAGCGGTATGGTGCTCCAGAAATGTTGGAAGCCTCTCTCATGAGTAAACTTGCCAAATTCCCAACCTTGACGAATAAGGACAACGCACGTCTTTATGAACTGTCTGACATTCTATCAGAAATAGAATATCACAAGGAAAATCCCAAGCTGGGATGTTTGCTAGAATATTTTGACTCTTCGTCCGGGATAAATCCTATTGTGGAAAAACTACCATACGGACTCCAAGAAAAGTGGATTACAAGAGCTTCAAGATACAAGTCAAAATATGAAGTTGCCTTTCCACCTTTCACAGAATTCTCTGCCTTCATCAGGGAAATTAGCAAAATTAAGAACGATCCTGGGTTCATCTCTGGGTCAAAGGTAACACCAAATACAAAAGACGCTACGCCAAGGTTCACACCTCAGACGTACTCTAAAGTCAACGTCCATAAGACGGCTGTTGAACAGCAAACTGAAGACAGCAGTCGACAACAAAATCTGTGTATCCTACACAAGACAAAGCATACCTTGAATGAATGCCGAGCATTCCGAGCCAAACCAATCGAGGAACGCAAGGAACTGTTAAGACAAAACAATGTGTGCTACAAGTGTTGTGAGTCAACCACACACAGAAGTCGGGACTGCAACGCAAGTATCAGTTGTAACGAGTGTGGAAGTGAACGACATACCACAGCACTTCACATCACTAGACCACAACAATCTGAAAGTTCCCAGTTTAGCTCACCCAGACAAGCCTACGGCGGAGAGCAGACAGAGTCAGCTGAAACAAAGTTAACCTCTGTAAGTTCGATCTGCACAGAGATCTACAAAGATCATAAGAGCGAGAAATCTTATGCCAAGATATTACCTGTGGACGTGTACCACAAGGACAAGACAGACAAAATTATCAGGATGTACGCCATTATTGACGACCAAAGCAACCGGTCTCTTGCCTCGCCTGAATTCTTCAGTCTGTTCAACGTTCGGGAGAAACCTGAAAACTACTCTCTTACAACATGCTCCGGCAGAGTAGCTACTTCCGGGAAAAGAGGAAAAGATTTCGTCATAAAATCTGTACATAGTGACGTACAATTTGATCTGCCTACATTAATTGAATGTAATAATATTCCCAATAATCGAGACGAAATTCCTACTCCTGAAGTTGCAATGCATCATCCTCATCTGACAGAACTCAGAGGAAGTATTACACCACTAGAGGAACGTTGTCAAATTCTACTCCTAATTGGAAGGGACCTTATAGAGGCACACCACGTTCTTGAACAACGCCTAGGACCATCCCGAACTCCATTTGCCCAAAAGTTGAGACTTGGTTGGGTCATGATTGGAAATACATACATTGACAAGCAAACTGTTCCTATCGAAGTCAACACAAAGATAACTTACGTTTCAATCACGGAATCAAAACAACGTCTTGCCTCAAGACCGGAAAACAATAATCCAATTGTTGTTCAGTCTAACGACAAAAACTTTCATTCGAATGCCAAGGTCGCTAAATCGCATTCAATACAATTCCTTGAATGTACAGGACCTAGTACCAAGCCTGGTAAACGCACAAATTCATCTAAAGGGACATCACTCGCGTCACTAAAAGCAAAATCTGTGACTTCTATAGAAAAATATATAGATAAAGAAAGTTTCAATCCGAAATCAACAGAACCTAAAGTTCATGGAGAGGAAATCAATAGCATTCACAAACCTATTCCGAAAGAAGGACCTATTGCCAATCTCAATCTGCCATTGCATGAGCAACGTCTACTACGAGAAGGATTTTTTTTTTACTATTGATGTTGAACGGTTCAAAGTAATAAAAAAAAATCCGATAAAACCGTTGAATGTAAATGATATGAATCTCAGAAGTCTTATATATTGTCCTCTAATATAAGACCGGAGGTTCATATCATTTACATTCAACATTATTTATCAAACTTTTGTTTACTATCAATGTTGAACGGTTGAACGGTTCGACATTGGTAGTTAAAAAAAAAATCCGATAAAAAATAACGGGTCAACATTGATATAAAAAAAAAATCCGATAAACATGTTGAATGTAAATGAAATGAAACTCTGAAGCCTTACATTATAGGACAATCGTTTATTAGTTCTTTAACTAAACTAAATTTTTTTTGTGGTGTACATTACAAAAAAAAAGAGGGGGGGGGGGTCAAAAACACAAAAATACCTTAACAATCATACACTATCTGTTTACAAAATGAGAGATATATTTCGTATTCTAAAACTAATTTTTCTCACATGTTTGTTAGATATGTTGAAAATACAGACAAAATTAATGTTTAGTACGTATATCCATCCCCTCTTTTTCAATTCATTAGTTCAAGATACAGTTCTGAAGAATATGCAATAACCTACATTATTCTAACATGTGAAGACCAATAAAAACATTTGATATGATTTGAAAACAAGGCCAATTAAGTAAGAACTTTGGGTTTCGTAGACATAAATTATAATTCAACATTTTCGATTAATATTTTAAATTTTCTTTATTTCATATTCTAGTATATTTAATAACATGTTTATATTTTGTGATGCGTCTGATGTATAAATCCAGTGGCAGATCCGGGAAAGAGCTCTTAGTTCCGATCCGTTTGTACGGGGAACATGTGGTTGCAACCCCCTCTTTAATTGCCTGTTCGATTTTTATGTTTGCAGTGTCGAAAGGGGAGATAGACAGCAGTTTTATCAAGAAGTTATGTGAAAGTTCTGCTATACATCCGACAGTCAGGAATTATTCTGAAGTACACATGTCGACCAGAGGCATAGAACAGAGAGGAGAGGTTTTGAAGTACCAGATGCTTTTCTGATATTCCAATTTGAACTCATGAAAGCAATATATAAAGATATGTAGGAGAAATAATCTATATAAATAAAGTTATGCCACAAAAGGAACTTGTTTTTTTTATATACATAATTTGTCAAACGTTTCAATAACAGAAGAGATGTGAATGCATCCTTCATAGCCTTGTAATACTGATGGTTACTAATTTATATAATTTCTGAGATGATATAGCAGTGCCATTGGTTTCCCCTTTCTCCTTCTTCATAGAACTTGATCAGCTGAACCCTTCTTTTTTTTTTTAAATTGGAGCCCTGTTCAAGAACAGAATAAAGAGCATAATGTTTAATTTTCGTTATCTTTTAGAATCATCATTTTTTTTTAAAATAAAACAGGTTGTACATTCTACATAAAATATGCTAGTCAACCGTAAATGTCACACCCAAAAACGGTCTTTAAATTAGTATATTCATTTTTCAATTTACAAAATATGTCAAAGGTTTAAGCATGCCAAACATTACCATGTGACTTGAATTTTTGATTTGTCAATATCAAGCAAACTCGATATTTCCCATAACATCATAATAGTTCCGTTTTTATTATTAAAACATCAAAGGACTAACTCTTGTACAAAACTGTAACAGATTATCAAAAACTGTCTAGTAAGTACAATTTTAACCCAAGCCGCTGCTCTTTTAAGCACCGTCTTAGCAACGGCTTGGTGGTAAGTATTTATAAGAACAACGTTTTAAAGAATAAAGGCGGATTCGGGGGGACGGGCTTTCGTCGGAAAATATGTTTGATTAAACATAGGGAATCACTGAAGCATGACTGGAGCCCCCCTTCCTCCTAATGAAAAATTCTAGATCCGCCACTGAATATTGGTTTGAACAGTGTGATGGAAGTCTTTAAATGTATATAAAAAAATGAGTCTTTGTGCTGGTTATTTACATACGGGAACGAACATTTAACTTCAAATTGTGAAAAAGAGTGACGGGTAAGATTCATTCAAAAAAAATATCGTCTGATCCAAAATTCGTTCGAAAATTTTTTTTTGTCAGGCAAAATTTAAAACCAGAAAAAATATTATGAATTCTGATCTTCTTAAACCTTAAAGTGTTAAGTTTTGAAAGAAAAAAGTATTTGATTGGTTGAGGCGGACACTAAATGGTCGCGCTCAAACAAGAAAACCATACCCCTTTTAAAGTTAAATGAATAACTTAATTCTTTGTTGATGGATTGTTTCCTGACTTGCTTTGGAAGAGTATTGTTGCATGTTTCACATTCGAGTAATATATATACGCATGTGTAGTACATGAAATATGAAGACACCGGTGTACTACTATAGTACTTGACTTGTAATAGTGAGCATGTATGAGAAAAATAGAGTGAGCCAATTGTAAGATGCTATAAGATAGACTAACAAGAATGTGTCCATAGTACACGGATGCCCCACTCGCACTATCATTTTACATGTTCAGTGGACCGTGAAATTGGGGTCAATACTTTAATTTGGCGTTAAAATTAGAAAGATCATATCATAGGGAACATGTTTACTAAGTTTCAAGTTGATCATGTTGATTGGACTTCAACTTCACCAAAAACTACCTTGACCAAAAACTTTAACCTGAAGCGGGACGAACGAACGAACGAACGATCGGACGCACAGACCAGAAAACATAATGCCTCTCTACTATCGTAGGTGGGGCAATAAAAATGTATCGAAAATGTAGCACAAAAGAAATCATGAAATAACTCGGTGCAATCCCAATCTAAGATGCAAACACATCAAAACAAAAACAAAATCACACCATATCTCCACATTTCCAACCCCCGGAACCCCCCTCTGGATCCGCGCCTGAAACTAAATTACAAGAAATTACAAGATCAATAAATGATGTATAAAAAATAATTCTGAGCAACAATTGGTTAACACAAACAAAAGGAATACAACGATATAAATATATGCAACTTCACAATGATCAACCAATCCGGGTTACTGTATAACTAAGATGTAACAAAATGTGTAACAAAACTTTTTTAAATAAAATAATACAGAAATTATGACTGTCGGTGTAAATGTAATTGTTTAAGAAAAAAACATGTCAAACATGCAAATATTATTTAAAAAAAATTAGTTTTAATCACTTAAAAGTCATGTGATGTTACATATATAGGACGGGTGTGTTCGATGCGTAAATTTATTAACAAAACCCGTCATATAACATCCAACTTTGAAATTACGTCCAAATGTCAATTTTAGGTGTGCCACTTTGGGAATGGTCTTAAACGATTGACAATTCATTTCTCAATTTTTGTAATTTTCCCCAGATTTTTTCTATGTCGGGCAAAAAAAAGTAGCAGTTTTTAAGGACACCCCCTAAATGACGTAACAGCTTGACTTATAGTCGTTTTAAAAACGGTTGTTTGCAAGTTGCATTGTTAACAATTGTACAATATGAAAATTAAACAACGTGAATGCAAATATTTATAATGACTTTACGGAAAGTAACTTTTGTGACATCTTGACAACCGTACACAAAGTTTGTTTCACTTTTCTACCTTCTAAACACAAGAGGTCGAATTCTTTTGTTCTAATTAAACCGCATATCGGACTGTATATATATACACTATTTTGTTTAAGTTTTGTCTTTGTGTGTGTATTGCATATGTGACCAAGGAAAAAGCAGCTTCGTTTATTATTTTGGACTTTAATTTAAAATTATCAATTTTGATATTTTAGACTTTAATTCTCTGTGTTTTATAATTCATTTTATTTTATAATTTCGTTTCTATTTACATTTCATATCAAGGACTTAAAATCAACATGCTTTGATATGCAATTTAATTCTTAGTTTGGACATTGAGTGACATGTTTCAATCTGTTAGCTAATTAGTGACATTTTACTTTATTCATAATGTATGTTCTTAATTGTCTTAATCAGATTATCATTTAATATTTATTCTTCAAGTTCTAAAAATAGTTTAATCTTTGTCAGTGAACAATATTACTCAAATTAACTGTTATTTGTTATGTCTATACTTGTCAATTCAATTGTGTATAAATACTTGTTTATAATTTTTATATGGAAGATTTGGACTTAGGACTTTACACTGAACACAGTCCATCTGTAATAAAAGTATTAGTATTCCATACTGAATTATTGGTTTATTCATCGCTAGTTCCAGAGTCTCAGAAGTTAGTTTTCACCAGAGTTTCAGTCTCAGAGTTCTCATTGCTATTCACAGCAATCGTTCATTGTGTGATCAGGTGCATTATACAGTTTCAGTAGCAAGAGGCCATTCAGTCAGGCTCTTGTTGCACACATCACAAGTCACCCAGTTTCCCCGGTGACAGATTGGTGGACGACGACGGCGTGCTGACTTCTATGCTCAGCGCACGATCCAGAGACCTTAAGCAGCCAAGCGAGGTCCCCAGACAAGTAGCGTAAATAATATTCAGTGATGGAGTACAGCTTCCAACCACAATGGAAACCATGGAACGTCCAGTCAGGTTACAGTCCAGCATGTGGAAGATATGGCAAATTTCACAAATTCTTTTTATGCAATTCAATCAATCAAAGATGCTTTTCGTGTGGAAAATTCGGACATTATTCTACAAAGTGATTTTCAAAAGCAGCAAAAGACAGACAAAGTACACCAGTTCATGTGAAATCTAGAAAACAAAAAAAGAACGTGATATAGCTAGAATACACAACTATATTGAGCGCAAAAACATCATTCAAGCTTTACCGTTCTCAGGTATGAGAAATTCAGCGTTCGTGCAAAATTTGGACATTGCAAATGTGCTCAAAACAGAACTAAAAAGTGTAAAACAGAAAATTTTGAAGGAAAAGAATATAAATCTAAAACAGCAAAAGTGCATTGAGGCACTCAAAATTCAATTAAAGAACCAGCAAATCATCGAGTCAGAGAGAGACCAGTTCAAGCAAGAGCTTGAAAACATTAGTAAACAGAAATGAAGAAAGTGCTTCGCGTATAAACGTACAGGAATATGAACATAAAATTCTGGAATTGGAAGACCAAGTAATTGAAAAAGATAAAACTGTGAAAATGGTGCAAGATCTTTACTACATGCGTTCAACCGAATTTACGGACGAAATAGAAACATTGAAAAAATAAAAATCCGACTTTCATTCAAAACTGCAATTTCATGAAAATTCTATAAAACAGCTGACAGCAGAACTTCAAAAACACTGAACACAGTCCATCTGTAATACAAGTATTAGTATTCCATACTGAATTATTGGTTTATTCATCGCTAGTTCCAGAGTTTCAGTCTCAGAGTTCTCATTGCTATTCACAGCAATCGTTCATTGTGTGATCAGGTGCATCATACAGTTTCAGTAGCAAGAGGCCATTCAGTCAGGCTCTTGTTGCACACATCACAAGTCACCCAGTTTCCCCGGTGACACATATAATGATAGAATCAGTCAATGGACATTTTGAACAATACTTTTTAAAGCCTAATGTATTAACCATATAAGAAGCTCCCCAAAAGCGGCGTGCACCCTGCTCCCTCTGCCTAAAATATCGTTTTGGTAAACTAAAACCTATATACATGTAGCTGTACAGTAAAGCCTTTGAGGATACAATCTAAGAATACATTTCAATAATCAATATCAACGGATATTTTCCAGTAATATATAAATATGTGAATATAATCTTGCCATATTTATGTTTTTAAAATTAATTTGTTTTTTTGTTCGTTCTGAAAGCGAGTTTTCATTTATTTAAATATATATGTAGAACAACAGAGTTGGTGTATGTTGGTTCGATTCCCTCCCTAAGCACTCATTTATATCGGCTGGTACAAAGCAGGCAGTTTAGCTTAGTGGCCCCACACTTAATCTGTTGTTCCTGTGTCAAAAAATTCAAGAAGCCACGGCAAGATCTTCCTATCTTTTTTTTTCGGAGACCATATACAACAAAACCATGGAAGAATTGTGAAAATTATACCATAAAGACCTATGGTATAATTTTCGGTTATTGAGATTTATACTCTTGTTGCATTTAATTCCCATAGGTTACATTGTACAGCTTTAGGTTAAATTAATAAAATTGATAATATATATATTAAGTCTGCATGTTCTATAGTTATTTATTATCGATGAGCTTATTTTTATGTAATCCGTTTGTTGTATTTGTCACTAATTTAAAGAAATATGTGTTAAGTTTATTCAGGTAAATTAAATATTTGTTTTGTTATATAAATTGTTTTATCATTATGGTGGAAGTATTACACTGACCAGTTTCAACTTTTACAATTGTAATCCTTGCTAAACTACCAATTATATATCATAGCGAGAATTAGTCTCCAGAGTCCTCCTTGCTACAACTGATAAAAATGAAGAAAAATATCGGAAATAAACTACCGTTTTTTCTCACCTGAGTCATTTATCCTATTAGGGTCAAAGGAGTAGGTCCGGTAAGAGCCCATTTTTGGCCTCAAATTTCAAGTTCATCCAGTTTTCGGACAATCACTCATAAACACTTTCACAAAATTTGATGCAACTTTGGTGAATTGTTTTTATCTGTTGACTTCAGCTACCTTTCAATTTTTATAAATTTCAGATTTTACGTTTTTCAATTTATATGAATTTTTATACTTAAAAAAAGGGGATTTTTCCAGCTTTTGGACAATAACTCAAAAACACTTTCACCAACTTTTATGAAACTTTGGTGAATCGTTTATATCTATTGATGTAAGATCCCTTTTGATTTGTATAAATTTCAGATTTCACATTTTTGGTGTTATGCAGTCTTATTCTTAAAAAAATGAGGCTTTTGTCCAGTTTTTCGGATAATAAATCAAAAATGTTTTCAGCAGTTTATGATGAAACTAATATGGTGACTTGTTCATATCTATTAAACTATAAGTATCCTTTTGTTTTTTATATAATTTTTGATTTGATGTTGTACAGTTGTGGAATTTTTCTTCTTGAAAAAAATGTCGGAAAAGGCCAGTTAATGTACAAATAAAATATCATTTATAGCATGAAGACAAGCTAAAAGGGCAACGGGAGTATCATGCGCTCTTTATTATATAAGATTTTACTCTAGAAAAACTGACATGGAAAATGAAACTGCGGTTCAAAGTTGGGCATCATTTTCTTGTGAAATAAACCATCTCTCTCTCTCTCTTTCCCGTCTGGGAAACCAATTACACTTGTTTTAAAATATGGTTTAGCCATTGTCTTTCATATTCAAGAAATGCTTGATCTCAATTTATTTATCATACATAAGGCGAACAACTCCAATCAGACTTTTAAAGTAGAAACATTTTGGAACCTCAACTTGTTTGTTCAAACAAATTTCAAACAAATTTCATTTGTTCATTTCACGATAACTTGTCCTTTTGCAAATTAGTCGAAGTAATAGAAATTGTTGATTTGTTTTTATACGATTGAGTGACAGATAAAAGAAAGCATGAAAAAAGTGCCAATTCAATAAAGCTTATGTCCAGTGAGCAATTTAAAAATAATTCGTTACAACTTTTTCTTAGTTTGTTTACAAAAGTTTTTCAATCATCTTATTTGTAAAGTTATTGTCATATTTTACAGCCCAAAAAAACTCAAGGCCTCTGAGAACTAGATCCTAGCTCTATATTCACTAATGTATGCATAGTGCCTCAACTCTTGGAAAACAAATTGATGGAGTGCCCAGAAACTTTCACTGATTCTACTTTAAATTGGGTATGAAGTTACGCACCTGCTACTTCAACTTTTAATCTGATTTTGTGTTTGTGGTTTTTTTTTTTTGGGGGGGGGGGGGGTGTTCATACCACAACAAATATCACTCAATGTGTCTGTAAAACGTTATATATCAACAACCAAATACTGTCTGTAAAAGTTCAGGGTTAATTGCATTTTTAAATAAGATTAACTATGTATTACTTATTTAAACAAAGACACGCTGTGGTATGATTGCAAATCAGACAACTCTTCAGCAGAGACCAAATGACGTAAAATTGAAGTTCACTATTAAAGGTTACGGTATGGCCTCCGAACATAAGTATAACACACACCCTCATGTGAGCTATAAAAGGCAGCAAAATGAAAAATGTAAAACAATTCATAGTAGAAAACTAACTGCCTGGTGTCATCGGTTGCCTTTAATTGTTACTTTTTATTAGGGATGGCAACGAGTACTCGAGTACTCGGGTACTCGCTCGGAAGGCCGAGTACTCGAGTACAGTTTTAGTACTCGGATACTCGTTTGCCTGTCATACATCTTGCGATATTTCTCTTCACATTTCACTCACTTTTCCGTTGAAATATCCCCTTCGTAATACTAAATAAAATCAATTAATAACATAAATATGTTTACCCTGAGGATGCTATTTGTTATAGTAGTACCAGCAACCTCCTTTCCTCCCGAGGGAATATTTTCCTGTGCACTACTTGTAACAAAACATAGACAGTCAAACAGTCTTTCTTCTGAACTTGTTGACCAGCTCATATTTCTAAACAAGAACAAAATCAAAGTGACCTGCAGTGAACCCTTCGCAACTGATTAAAGACATGTTGAACGGTGTTTGTACAAGGATCAACACTTTTATTGATTAATAATTAACTCATCACAAGTCTTAAAAACTGACCTTTGTTTGTTAATCAAGACATCTATGTAATTGTGATTGGTATGAGATGTACATTTGAATTAATTTAATTACTCTGTATTTGAAACTTAACTATGATTGTTTAATTTACAATTTAAAGATTGGCGAAAGTACGAGAGCGGCATTCAAATCAAAAAGACAAAAATAAACTGACTACGTCATGGCTAAAAAAAGAGGGGCAAACGAGAGTGCAAAAAAAAAAAGAGAAAAAGTAAGACTGAGCAGCACGAAAAAAGCCAAATAGTATTGTTGGCAAACTAATAGACAAGTCGTATTATAATAATATATAAATACCAACTCATCAGAAACAGATGATACATAATTATATTGTCTACTTTGTCGAACTTGATAAGCAAATATTTATGATTTTATTGGAACTTGGTTCATGAACACGTGCACAAACAATAATTGCTACTATGATCGGTTATATGTAGAAACGGCGGTTGGAAGTTTATTGTTTAAATGATAAAAAAAAACAAAAACAAAAAAACAGAGGATCAAGCTACTTTTGTAGTACTTTGTATTTTGTTAATATGTTTATGAAAGGTAATAACAACAACACTGCATCCCAACTAAAATCTCAACTTTTCAGTAGACGTTTAAGATTCATCCGAGTACTCGCGAGTACTCGAGTATTACGACCGAGTATCCGAGTATTAATTTCCAGATCTTTTGACATCCCTACTTTTTATATATACAAGTACACACCCGTGATATCGTGGGTCCGTGACTGAATTAAAGTATATAACTATGCCTAAGCCTTATTATAGTAATTGGTATTGTCATCTGATAAAGTCATGTCGATTATAAGATACACAGTTTTCTCTGCTTTCAAATCTTTCTGTTTGAACCCGTCGACCTGGAACTTATCAATTATTGGAAATATTAATTATTTGGATAACAAAAGGTCCAGGCTATCCAGGAATGGGGAATTTTTTAATCAACAGCATTGTCCTATATTAGTTATCTTAGAAAGTCTTGCTGATTGCTGAATAAAGCTACAAAAGGGAACAATTTGACAATGATTGAATTTAGTAGTGTCAGCCCTTTGATTATGACCCGTGTATATAGCAAAATCCTAAATACACCGTTTGGTGGTGCGCCTTTTAAATGCGGAGCGTACAGATAAGGTAATAGCTAACAGGTGAATATACTATTGGTATCGGTATCGGATTAGACCCGGAACTTGTTAATTATTGGCAATATTAATTATATGGAAAACAAAAGGGTCTGGAGTGGTGTAATTTTTAATCTACACCATTGTCCTATATTAGTTATATATAGAGTTGAATTCTTTGATTTGTCGTTTTTACCCGATGACGGCTGACAAATTGGACCTCGTAACTTTAGTATTATAGATATAGTAACTTGATAAAAATGAAAACCTTAACTACTATAAATAGAATATCTTTATTTTTATCTTGTCTCAATCTGACTATTTCTATCATCACTCACACTATAAAGACATTCGTTATTTATTTCTGAGCCTGTGCTATTATTTCACCACTGCTATTGCATATGCATATAGGGCTGCATATATCTCAATCTCAAACTCAAACATTTAATAATTCTTTCAGAATCGTCATCACATCGTTTAAAAAAAATATATAACTTAAAAAAACCCATTAAAATGTTAGAAATTCAAAATGTCCCTTGGTAATTTCGGTCGATCTCCGACATCTTTATCCGTGAGAGTTCGGATCATCGTTGTCTCTTTTACTTATCGAAACCTGTCAAAAAAAAGTGATATAGGACGCATTAAACTCGGAAGGGTTTTTTCTTAATCTGGACACATCTCTGAATTCAGTTCCGGTTTTTAATGTTTTACCGTCTATATGAACCGGACAACATCTCACGCCAGTTGGTAAGTAGAACAACTTCTGTTACAAGCATATGTACATGTAATTTAGCCATTTCTGACATTGTAACAAATAGGACCTTTGAAGTGATACAGAGGACACACTTTCCTGATGTTTTACCTACGTTGTCGATTGGTATTGCAATAAATTTGTAATATTATTTTTTCATTTTCTGATGACTTTATAGGTACCGGTACTGGGACTGTGGTAACAATGTCAGTACTAGTGTCTAAACAGTTAGTGGATTGACGATAAAACTGCTGTCTGCATTTTTTACATATGATACCATTTTCAAATTTTTGTTGTTGGAGGTTTTATAAAATTGTTTTGGTTGTATTGAAATTCATGGTTATGTACAAGCACCTACTTCAGTTTGACAGCAAAGATTCCTTGCATACATCTATAATACTAAAATGACGAGGTCCAATTTGTCAGCCGTCATCACGTAAAAACGACGAATCAAAGAATTCAACTTTATATATAACTAATATAGTACAAAGGTGTAGATTAAAAATTACACCACTTCAGGCCCTTTTGTTTTCCACGTAATTAATATTGCCAAAAATTAAGAAGTTCCGGGTCGAGTCCGATACCGATACCAATAGTATATTCACCTGTTACCTTTCCTTTAGCTTATCTGTACGTTCCGCATCTGACAGGCGCACCACCAAACGGTGTATTCAGGATTAATTAATATGCTATATACACGGGTCATAATCACCAGGTTGACAATACTAAATAGTCAAATTGTTACCTATTGTAGTATTTTAATCAGTAAGACTCTCTACCTTATCTGTACGTTCCGCATCTGACAGGCGCACCACCAAACGGTGTATTCAGGATTAATTAATATGCTATATACACGGGTCATAATCACGGGGTTGACACTGCTAAATTGTCAAATTGTTACCGATTGTAGTATTTTAATCAGTAAGACTTTCTAAGATTACAATACGAATACTAAAAATCTGGACTAAAAATAAGGCGTATAGGTACAGTTTTCAATTTGTTAGCAGCCACGACGTAAAACAGCGAATCAAATAATTCAACTTTATTTATAACTAATATAGGACAATGCTGTTGATTAAAAAATACTCCATTCCAGGACCTTTTGTTTTCCAAATAATTAATATTACCAATAATTAATAAGTTCCAGTTCGACGGGTATAAACAGAAAGATTTGAAAGCAGAGAAAACTGTGTATCTTATAATCGGTATGACTTTATCAGATGACAATACTAATACTAAAATAAGGCTTGCGCATAGTTATATACTTTAACATGTTTAATTCAGTCACGGACCCGCGATATCACGGGTGTGTTCTAGTATATTATAAATGTAATTATTTTTCAGACATATCATAATATATAAAAATCGAGATATATTTGATAAAAAAACATTATTAATTATTGTTTTTTATTCTTTCAGCACTTTTTGAAATTGACCCTTCTGTCGTGAAAAAAAAAGTAAAGAAGATTGGCCCTACCTCTTTTTGATTATGAAAAGTTGTGGTCTTAGGAAAAGACTGCTATTTCCATATTACATTGACATTTTGCTTGGACATTTTCATGATTCAGAATAGACTATTGTCATCAAAAAGTGCACCATAAGCCTATTTGGCTGGATGATTCTTTTGTATTTTAAAACATGTATTTTTTTGTATATTCAGGTTGCACTATAATAAATAATTCTTCTCCTTCTATGTGCATTTTTTGTTGAAACGATGTTAACTGACATAGATAATTTAAACATACCAGACGATTATATCTAGCTTTTGGATTTTTTTAATTCCTGTGCTGTCTTTGTCGCTTCAAAAAGATTCGAAATGCCTACATATATAAACTAATTAGCAAATTTTCTTGAACACATTTTAAAAACAAAAAATAGTGAAACTAGAGGCTCTAAAGAGCCTGTGTCGCTCATCTTGGTCTATGTGAATATTGAACAAAGGACGCAGATGGATTCATGACAAAATTATGTTTTGGTAATGATGATGTGTTTGTACATCTTACTATACTGAACATTCTTGCTGCTTACAATTACCTCTATCTATAATGAACTTGGCCCATTAGTTTCAGTGGAAAATGTTAGTAAAAATCTACAAATTTTATGAAAATTGTTAAAAATTGACTATAAAGGACAATAACTCCTTAGGGAGTCAATTGATCATTTTGGTCATGTTGACTTATTTTTAGGTCTTACTTTGTTTTACATTATTGCTGTTTACAGTTTATCTCTATTTATAATAATATTCAAGATAATAACAAAAAACTGCAAAATTTCCTTAAAATTACCAATTCAGGGGCAGCAACCTAACAAATGGTTGTCTGATCCATCTGAAAATTTCAGGGCAGATAGATCTTAACTTGATAAACAATTTAACCCTTTCAGATTTTCTCTAAATGCTTTGGTTTTTGAGTTATAAGCCAAAAACTGCATTTTACCCGTATGTTCTAGTTTTAGCCTTGGCGGCCATCTTGGTTGGATGGCTGGGTCACCGGACACATTTTTCAACTACATACCCCAAAGACGATTGTTGCCAAGTTTTGGATTAATTTGGCCCAGTTGTTTCAGAGGAGAAGATTTTTTGTAAAAGATAACTGAGATTTAGTTGCTCTAAATGCTTTGTTTTTTGAGTTATAAGCCAAAAAATGCATTTGACCCTTATGTTCTATTTTTAGCCATGGCGGCCATCTTGGTTGGTTGGCCGGGTCACCGGACACATTTTTTTAACTAGATACCCTAATGATGATTGTGGCCAAGTTTGGTTAAATTAGATCCTGTAGTTTCAGAGGAGAAGATTTTTGTAAAAGTTAACAGACAACGACGACGGACGCAAAATGATGAGAAAAGCTCACTTTCAGGTGAGCTAAAAATCAGCTCTTATTGTTAACTTGTCAGTTTCAGAGAAGAAGATTTTTCTAAAAGTTAACAACGACGGACGCAAAGTGATGAGAAAAGCTCACTTGGCCCTTTGGGCCAGGTGAGCTAAAAAGCTGCATAGGATATAAAAGAAGAATATGTATTAATGATTTTTGCGTTAAACATGTGTCCAAGAAGATTGTTCTAGTTATATAATATAAAAAAGAATATGAGGTATGATTGCCAGTGAGACAACTTTTCACAAGAGTCCAAATTACACAGAAATAAACATCTATAGGTCATCGTACGTCCTTCAACAATGAACAAAGCCTATGCCGCATAGTCATCTATAAAAGGCTACGAAATGACAAATGTAAAACACAATGAGAAAAATAACGGCCTATTCAATGTACTGATAAATGAACGAAAAACAAATAGGTAACACAAAAACAAACAACAACCACTGAATTATAGGCTCCTGATTTGGGACGGACACATGTTTACAGAATGTGGCGGAGTTAAACATGGTAGCAAGATACAAACCCTCCTTCTAACCTGGAACAGTGGTGTAACAGCACAAAATTAGAACGAACTATAAAAACCAGTTGAAAAAGGCTTAACTCATTAGATGCATACAAATAGAAATACATCTAACAAAATTGAAAAACACAGAGTGGACATGGCCGGGTACTTGTATATCCAAGCAATAAAACGACACTAAGTACTCGCAATTACTGACAGCGAGTTCAAAGCCAATGATAACTCAGAAAAAAAAAACATGTATCGAAGATTAAACTATCAATCATTTTACTTCCAACATCCTATGGATTTAATGTATAGACGACATGAACAGTCAGAGAAAACATCACCTTATGCAATGCTAAAATACGGGTATCGACAGGTTATCGATCCATAAATGTGAATATGTATATTATTATATAAGTATATAACAATTATGTTTAGTTGTCCTTTAAATTTACTGATAACAAATCAACAGTGTATGTGAAGGCTTTATTGTATACTATATAAAAGTACATAAACATAAATAATATTGGGTACTATAGTTAGTATAGGTATGCGTTGGTAAATATTGGGTACGAGTTGGCTAAAGTACGAGTTGACAAAGGACCACATCGACCCCGTGCGGATTATTGAAGAAATAATTCATTCTAGATTTGTAAAACTTCTTGATTTAATTATGTAAAACTTCTTGATTTTTAACTGGTTGATTTTTATCTTGAAGTTTTTCTTCGAATGAAACGGAATTTCGCATTGGCTGGAAGGTCTGTGTATATTTGCGTCCATTCATTTTTCATTTTGAAATAGCAAAAAACAAATCAAAGAGCTGAAAGCTCTGAGGAAAAATGACGCCACTGCCTCTAATATTGGGATATTGATTTTCACATACCGTAATAAGTTTATTATAACATTGCAACATGTCTTGTAAGCATATAATTGATATTCGTATATGTGTGTGTGAAGTGAAGATGACAACTGACTGTTTTTTTTTATAATTTTTTTATGAACAGGTCAAGAGTCAAGACTACCTGAATGATCTACAGTATCCAATGACTACTGGCTGGGGTTTTTTTTACAAATAAATAGGTCAAGACTACCTGAATGATCTACATTATCCAATCACCATACTGGCGGTTTTTTTTGTACAAATAAATAGGTTAAGAATGCTGGAATTATCTACAATATCCTATGATTACTAGCTGTTTTTTGTACTAATAAATATGTCAAGACTAATTTAATGATCTACAATATCCATTGACTACTGGCTGTTCTTTTGTACATATTAAATAAAGACTACCTGAATGATCTAAAGTATTCTAAGTAAATAAATGTGTAATTTTTTTCTTGCAATTACATTTTTCTAGATCAAGAATACAGACTTCTAGTATCCTTTCAAACCACTAGACCTATAACATATGACTTCGCATTCTTATTCAATTTTTAACGTTTTCATACTGATATTTTCATATTTTTTTTTAATTTTTGAATGCGAAGTGTGGCACATTGATAGTAAAATAAAATTATCAGAACATTAAATAGAAATAGTGAATAATTCTCCTGAGGTTATATGTTATAGGACTGATTACCCACATACTCATTAAATAAGTTTCTAGTGACATAGTTATTTCTGTTACTTGAAGCAAATTCTATTTCTGTAGATTTACACAATAGCATAATATTGTTATACTTGTTTTATTTCACCTTGAAGATTAGACAAACAGGGATACTCCTTTGATTTTTTATTTCATGTCAGTCAGGTCCCTTTATACGAAACTTAAAACCACTTCTCTGCCATATTGATATTATATAACAACTCTGCCCATGACCCATATATAATTTGATATTGAATTTCATTCTTTAACCATATATCATAGTAAGCTAGTTTTTTTTATTTTACACTAATCCACAATCTTTCATGTCAAATTTCTGTCTCCATTTAAGTTTATGCCATTGAACCATCATGGTATTAAACACAAGTCCAAGTAATTATGCTGTTATAGTGGGTCACCATATATTCAACTTGGGTGGCATTCCAGTAATTGAAATTTGTGTCAGATTAGCTATATAGATAATGAACTAGACCTGTAGGACTTTATCTAATAATTTGATATGGACCAATAGTATGTGACCCCTACACGGTAACAAAAATAAACATGTCAAGCGGCAAAATTTATCACCAGAGATTACAAGTGAAGAGAGGATGGATAAGTCTCCAAAATGCTTGACAAACTGGAACTACAACAAGATCTCCAGACAAGGACGAACAAGGCATTGAAGCCAAAGTTAGTATTTATGTACAAAGTAGTTTAGGGGCTGATTCACGCTATTGAACCAGACGAATTTCTCTAAACATGCTAAAAACCATGTCCGAAGAGAACCATAACTGCCGAGAAATTCAAAGAACACCAAGCAAGAATTATTGTGTAAAAGCAAGTAAAGAATAACTCTAACTGTGAGTGTATTGACATTCCACCAAGTTGAAGTAAAAAACCGTACAATATTCAAACTTTGTAAGACAGTGATCGCGCCGAATCAGCTAGACGACACTTTTGTGCACGCATCAAACGTAGAGAGCTTCAAATCTGTTCTCCCGCCCCGCCAATAAATCGGCGGCGCTCTCACAAACCGTTGTATTAAAGCCAGCACCGATATCGACAATTTATTCACATGTCATACAGATACAGTCTGCAGACTATACTGTTTTATTATATACTTAGTAGTAAATACAGATAAATTGTATGTGTAATACAATCATTGGCAAGCTTGCTGTATCAGCCACCCGTGACGAAATCTTCATATGCGGTTAACCTTATAATATATGCAATAAATGTTTTTGAAGACATGTACTTGTTCTTAAACATTACTTTCAAAAATGTGTTTTGTAGTAAAAAGGAATTAGGAAAAACTCAATTTCATAAAAGATCATATAACTACTTTCAAAAATGACAAAAATAAATTTCAAAACAGATTATCTTTGTAAATTAAGTTTTAAAATTATAAATCTTTCTGGAGACATCAAATATTTAAAAAATAGTACTTTTAATTAATTTTTTTATTGATCTTTCTAATTACCAATTGCCTGAAAATTGTGTGTTTGAAATAATTAATTACTTGTCTGTTGCTTAAATGATGCTACAGATATCATGAACAGTCAAATGTCCAACCCTATGGACAACATATCAGGATACTGAGTGCAGAGTAATAGTAAAGAATTTTGAATTTGAAAATAAATTAATAAACTACCAATATCATAGTAGATCACATGACCAACCCTATGGACAACCTATCATGATATTGTTTGTAGGATTTATTTCTAAAATGAGCCATTTCAATTTTCAACAGTATTACAGCACAAATACAAAATTGCAAAATAAATAAAATATCGGTTATTTGAAATACTTAAAAATAAAATATATAAAAATGTTTCATTTAATTCAAATAATACAAAAAAAAATTGAAATCAGAAAAATATTTATGCTAATTGTTGATACTGAAAATTAAATATAATATTTTCGAGATCATCATCGTCTACATTTTGCAACTCAAATAAAACCGAACCATCCATTGTATCATCACCAAAGTCACTCCCATCAGATTCTGAATTGTAAAGCACTTGAGTAGAGGCAACAGCCTCAGCAGTATTTTCTTCTGTTTCCTCTGTATTGCACACCTGTGAATTAACATTCTTATTTTTACAGGAACTACCACACTTACAAACTGGACCACATGCCATATTAATTTTCTTACAACCACATATTTTGCTATTACAGTCTGATTTTAAACAGTTGCAGCCTGCAGTCCAAAGCTTTATATTATTGATTACTTTTTGCAAATTTTCAGGAGAATCCCAAATGACATCCAACTGTCCATCAATTTCTAATTTCCAACCAAAGTCTGTCAATGATGGATACTGAACATTCTCACGGTATGCTTGGATCCATACCCTACTCACCCAATAATATCTTTTCCAATGAAGAAATAATGCATCAAAAGATGGCAAATAAAATTCTTCTGATGGAACTCTACTATAAAGGGCCTCTCTTATTTTTGAAATCCAAGCAATATGATTCTCTTCAGGTGATAGGTAAGAACTATAAAATGTTCTATATAACTGCTCTGGGGTCTCTAATTTTTCTCTTAGAAAAGCTGAAGAACACTTCCTCCAGTATTCACATCCAATTAAACGAATAAATGATAGAAAACTAGAAATGTCATCAGAGTTTGTGAGAGATAATTTGCCTATCACATTATTTTCAACTGAACTTATAATAAATTCTGTGTATTTGAAGAATGTTTTAAAAAATGATGTTTTACCATGATCTTTGAAAAATGAAACATAATCGCAACCAGTTAATATAAATAAATTTTGTATGATGAGAGGAAGGTCATCTTTTTCAATGCTGTGAAGATCTGGATCAGATTCAAGTCACCTTATAAATCTGTTCATGCTAAAAAATATTAAGTCATTTTTATAAGACAACTGAACTGCTATATTTTTGTCACTGCATTTTTGCATAATGGGTAATCCAATGTGGTATGTATCATTATCTAGAGAATAAATTAAAATATTTTTACATTGTGAATTATAAGCATGAAACCATACTCGACTATCACCTTCAGAAATATTTGTCTGCAAGTTTGTGGCAATCTTTTCAGTATTTTCTTCAACAACTTTTGTTATGGAAGCATTTTCAAAGCCACCACCAATTACAAAGCTCTGACCAGAATTCAAAGCTATTTTTGCAAAATGCAAAAATTTTTCACTGACTAATTGGACAAGCTGCTTCTTGTTTTCTCTGTTATGTAAAAATGCTTGCCAATCTGATGGTATTTTTGTGGTCTCTGAAATTAATATTTTAGCTGACGTTTCTGCTTTTTCATCTCTTCGTTTACACTCAATGTTTTTCGGTGATAACTGAGGTGATTGATCATCAAATACAATGTGTATTTCTTTTGTGTTGAGTTGGATGTAAGGAATTATCCAGCGATTGAATAATGAAACTAAGAAATGAGCAAATAAGCGATTTGAAGATTTTAGGGGTTTAGAGTTCAGAATAAACATGCCATCTTTGATGACACAGTCTGGTTTAAAATGTAGTTTGTTTTCGAATGCCTCAGGGTAACGAGAATGGTATATGTCTAAAGTTTTTGATTTATCACCTTTGTATGGTAAGCTGTCATGGTCAACAATTGCACGTGGCAATGAAATAAATTGTTGCAAATCTGATATTGGTGTGTTTTGTTCTTTAGACCATGCTATTTGTTTTCTTAAAAGTGAATTCTCAGTCCTTTGATCTTTCAGTTCTCTTTTTACTTTTGATATGCTATGTGTTTTTGTAGAGAAAGTTGCTATTTTTCTGGTCTTATTATATCTAAAAATACCATCTGACTGACAAATCTTGATATATTTTCCTAGATGTTCCTGAGCAATTTTCTGCAGATTTAATAAGTCTGATCTCTGAATATCTGTCAATACAACTTTGCTATTGAATGCATGCTTCAGTTGTCCATTTTCATATCTAAAAAATAATCCAGATTCAATGCTTTCTCTATATGATGTAATATTTTGTATTTCAAAAGATGGACGGTTTACAGAATTATTGAAATCTTTTCGCTTACATTCTAATTGATCTTTTATGTTACCCAACACTTTTGCTCGAAATGGAATGTAATGAACTAACTTTGTCAAAGCAGATAAGGTGAAAAAATTAGACATTGCGTTTTTAACTTCTCTGTTAATACAACTTTCATGAGCCTCGTCTAAGCCCTGAGAATGCATGTTTCTTCCCAAAATATTAACGACCCATCCACCTTCCTCAAAATGTTCAATTGTTGATTTAGGAAAAGATTTTAAATCTGCAATATGAAATGGTAGAAGTCTTGAATAAAATTTACAATCTGTTATTTGAGTGGTTTTTGCAACATGTTTTAAACAGTAGTTCCTTAAATGCCAGTTACCACTTCTAATGGATAAAAAGTAAGAGACATAAATGAATCCGTGGTAGTGAATGAAGTCAAGCCAAAATTTCCAATTTTCATTCTGTTCACTCAATCTGCAACATAAATTTTTAAACTGCAATGAAAAATGTGACATTAAAGCAAGATGCTGCTGAATCTTCTCATCCTGACTTAGTTCTTGATTTTGTAAAATGAAAGAAACCTTTTTAATGTAATTTTCTTCTGATTGATCATTTAAGTCATTTTCTTCTGCATATTTAAAAATAGCACTAATTTGTTGTAAATAAAATGCTTCCCACACCTGCATCAAAAAGTGATGAGTTTTGTCAAAGTTTGTTGCCTGCATCACAGAAGCACCAACTGCACCATGATGAAAGAGTTCAATAAGTTCCTTTAGTCCTGCATCTAAATATAATTTCATTATCATACGTTGATAATTTTTAAGGATATGCCAATCCCCAGGAAAAGGTAAAAGCCAACTTAAATCATCCTTCAACTCAAGCTTCAATTTAACCAAAAGATCATAAGTCTTCCCATCACCCACCATTACCAAATGCTTTAATTCTCTACCAATTTTAAAGTCCTGGTGTAGTGTATCTAAAATAGTTTTCAATGTTTCTTTACTGTCAGCTTGTTCATTAAGTAAAGAGTGATATTTCACATTGGCTGTTTCTACGGGTATGTTACTATTTTTTTCGCTTATAAATGTTTGCAAATTGGTCTTGCCTAAATTGTTTGAACCATTCAAGCTGAGTAAATTGTTATAACAGAATTCAAATAATACTGTACTTACAGAATCTGCAGCCCTTTTTTCTGGCACTGTGCTTTCAAAATCAATCAAATCAAAAGATACCTTTTCAACATTCTTTGACAAACATGCAGCGCTGTCTTTTATCATGTCATCAACTAAATCTGTACAAATCTTACTGTTGTGTATAGCATAGTGTGGCAATTTTGTTGTCCTTCTACGGTATTTTACAGATGCCTGACCACTGTTTAATGAGCTGTATATATCTACAATGCTAGAAAGCTTTTGGTTGAAGTTATTAACAGATCTCAATGTTATTGTATCCTTTATATCAATTGATTCTTGAAACAAAACACCATCAAAATAATCTTGGCGAGAAATAAGAGGAAAGTGAAGTACATTTTTATTTAACAGATTTATCGAATGGTTGCTATCAGGATTTGCTCTTAATTGAACAATAGGTTTTATAGAGTTGTCATGTTCCTCAAAAATATTAACTGCACCCTCAGTGACATAAACCAAAGCAGTCATATTTAAGTAATTTACTACACGATTTAAATCATATAAGTAAAGAGGGGGGGCAAGGGGGGTCCCAATAACAACAAAACAGCAAATTGATTTGGCTCATAACAGATAACAAGGAATTAAAATGGACAAAAACAGATAACAGTAAATGAAATATTAAAATAATTCGGTCTTTGGCAAATCAGTATCTCTTATTACGGATATAATCCTTTGTAATGCATTCCATTTTCTATGACTATGTTTTAGTATTAATTTATGTATCTAGAATGTGTTTAAATTACTCCTCAATATATTATAATATTTTTTATACGCTCGTTTACGGAACGTATTATGGTATACTGTTGTCCGTCTGTTGTCAACATGTCGGACATTAACTCAAAAACTCTTTAACCAATTTGCATTAAACTTTGGGAAATTGTTTATATCTATTGACGTGAGCTCCCTTTTATTTTTTTATTTTTTTATATAAATCTTAGATTTTAAGTTTCTGGGTAATGGGTTTTTCTTCAATAAAATTGGTGCTTTTTTCAGTTTTCTGATAATATCTCAAAAATGCTTTCAAAAATGCTTTCACAAAGCAAGGATTTTTGGTGAATAGTTTATATCTATTACCATGAGGTCACTTTCAATTTTTTTATAAATTTTAAATTTTACGTTTCCGAGTTAACGGGTTTTATTAATTAAAAAGGGGGGCCTTTCCAGTTTTCAGACATTAACACAAAAATGTTTTCAGCAGTTCTCATGAAACTTTGCTGAAATGTTTAAATCTATTGTTGTAAACTCCCTTTCGATTTTTATTAATTTTAGATTTTATGTTATTGAGTTAAGGGATTTTGTTCATTAGAAAAAGGTGGAATTTTCTAGTTTTCAAAAATAACTCAAAAATGCTTTCAGCAGTTCTCATGAAACGTTGGTATATTGTTTATATATATTGACTGAAGCTCTCTTTGTTGCTAATAAAAAAAAAAATGACATAAAAGAGTTTGAATATTCTGACTTTTTCTAAATGATCATTTAATGAGGTGTGAGAATTTTTCTTAATAAGACTATGAGGCAAAGTCGTATATAGGGTAGCAAAATCAAAAGCACCAATTATAAGCATGCAATTTATCAAGTACTTCGAACAAATTTTGACACTCCAAAAGCAATTTATTCCACTATTTTCAAAGACCTTATTATTTGAACAATTTTTTATCAGCTGAGGTTTTTGATTGTACCAAGTGTACTAGTAAGTAATATACATAGTTTAGTAGGGAAACAATGGCTTGAAACGAAAGAAATCTCTGTTTGTAATGAGTTATGTGCAGCTTGGGATCCAAGTACATGGTTGGAACTCTCATTGTACAATGCATTTGGTTCTGCTTTGAAAAGAATCACAGAGATGAGTCTATGTACCATATTATATAAAAGGTTAACTGGTCGTTAGGACCTAGTCCTTAATTGAGATCCTTGTCAGATATTCCTGGCCATATGTTTTCCTTTTTGTCATATTAAGAATTGTTTTAATTTAATATGTTTGTACGGGAAACAAGGAACATTATTCTCATACAAAAAATTAAGATAATTCTAAATACACATTCATCAAAAAAAATGGAATTTCATGATTACAAAGGATAATCATAAGATATACTTGAATTGTCCTTGACCACACTTCTGTGATGGGTAAATGTTAATGGAATCCTTCTCTGAATACGGGACAAACATATTAGTTGTGGTAGACCCCAATGTCCAATGATCTTCAATTTATACCGAATATTGACTGTCAAAAAAAAAGGCGAACATTCCAATTTTCAATAACAGTTAACAGCAAATACATTATCACAATAACAGATAACAAAAAAAGTAATAGCCCAATAACAGCTAACAAAGAATAAGACAATAACAGCTAACAGCAAATATATTTTCAAAATAACAGATAACAAAGAATTAAATTTCCCCATAACAGCATAACAGTTAAACCCCTTGCCCCCCCTCAGTAAAGCTCATGGTTGACATGTTCATCAATGTTATAGTCTGTCATTTGTGAAAATCTCTTTTCTTCAAGAAACTGCGAGTCATTTAAAACTGCTGTAAAACATTCATTTTGTTAATATAGATTAGACCGTTGGTTTTCCCGTTTGAATGGTTTTACACTAGTAATTTTGGGGCCCTTTATAGCTTGTTGTTCGGTGTGAGCTAAGGCTCCGTGTTGAAGGCCGTACTTTAACCTATAATGGTTTACTTTTTAAATTGTTATTTGTATGGAGAGTTGTCTCATTGGCACTCACACCACATCTTCCTATATCTATGAATTACATTTTGAGTGAAGTCAGTCTCAAGGCTATCTTTGATTTCATCACAGCACTTTCCAGAGGTATCCCTGGGAGCGTTTAGTAAGTTTAAGTTAGAAGAAATTACAAAAGACTGGAAAAAAGATGTAACTTTTTGTGATGTTTTATGGTTTATACATGTATAGTCAGTAAAAGTAAAAGTCTCACCTGGTAGGACAACAAGTCTTTCGTCTAGATTTAACGAAATACTTTGTGGTTTCGGCTCTACTAGCTGAACTGATGTCCCATCAAATCCACGGTGCACATCAGTAGACTTTACTGCAGCAAAACTATATCTTTTATTGACATTATCAATTGAGGCAATTGTAAGTGTTGATGGTATTTTGTCAACAGGCTTATTTACCTTTTTTTCAACTACCATTGTTTGATTGCGTTCCAAAGTTTGTTTTGAAACACAGATACCAAATTTGTTAAGAATACTAATGCAATCACTGGAAGATGTGGTGAACTTATCAATTATATCTGAAATGATTAATTGGAAAGTATTACATTTTGTATCAAACTTGAACAGTAATGAAAACAATATGTTAATTAGTTTAAAATCAATATTTTCAAAAGTTTTATCTACTTCTGCAGCAGATTTAAATTTATTAGACGATGTTAGAGATGTAATAAATTCCCAAAGATCAGGAGGACAACTATTTTTCACTATGTCAACCAATTTAGCATCATCTACAGTTTTAAAGCAGTCTTTAATCATTTGTTTAAGAATTACACAGGCTTTTTCAAGTGTATTATCATTTCCCTGTTTAGACTGACAACTGACAACTTCTGACTTTGTATAACATAACTTCTCTTTTTGGTGTCCTTGAAGTGCCAAGACTAAGCATCTGCGGTCCTCAACTCCATGCAGTTTCACCATAGTACCAATTTTATCGATTTTGTCTGTGTCAATGTTTGAACTGAAAATTAACTGTAGTTTGTCAAGTATAAATCTGGTCTGGTTTTGTCTCAGATTTGATGAAAAACAACCTCCAAACTTTTGAAACTTGTCAACAATTTCTGAAAGAAGCAAAGCTTTGTCCTGCATTAATTCAGTACACACAAATTTGATAAGTTCAGTTAAAGCAAGTTTATTGATAGCTTTGTTCATACATATATTGCTGCAAATAAATTTGGTCAAAATTAGCATAATATTTCCTGAATAATGATAAATTGCACATTTTACATTTAGCTTTACAACTTTTATAATAATTGTATGCTTTTAAGTAATGGCAATCACAAAGAAATATGGATTCAATTTGGGCTTCCTGAAGACTGACTGAAAAGCAAGTGTTTAATTCATCAGTATCTAATGGTGAATTTCTTGTTACAGATGTATTTGTACAGGAGTTGCACAGAGCAAGTGCACATTCCAGTTTTGTTTTTTTGGCAGTCTGTAAGCTTTCCTCTGCCAGAGCTTTATGTGAAAATTCCTATTGAGTTTTAACATACATGACTTGCATATGCAGTCTTTTTCACTTATTTTGTGTTTAGATTTAACAAAGTCAACAATTGATAAGATTTAGAACCTAGGTGTAAGTAACCATAATTACTGTCCTTTTTGCAGAGAGAACATGGTCCACAATAATCACCAGGATGAACTGGGCTTTCTCTTACACCTCCTAGGCCTGGTTGGTACAATTTCAGGATATCATTATCTGTACATTCTATCACATCATTGGTTGACAAACATGTTCCAGCTCTGGTCTGTAAATACTGCATATTCTGTTTAATACCTGAAACCTTTTCAATAAACTGTTTTAGTTCTTTTACTTTAACCTGCATTGTTTTAGAAATAAAAGTAAATGACTTACCAAAAACATGTATATGAACTTTTAGGAGTGGTAAAATCTCATCATTTTTACATTGTTTACTTATGCATTCTTCTTGTAAACCTTTGTTTGATGGCATAGCTGTGTCTTGCTTTTTATTGTGTTTTTTTCTACAAGATGTCTTGTCCAAGTTAGCCAATACTGAAAACATGTTTGTACTGAGGTGTGCCATGTTATTTGAGACTTGTTTGCCTGTATAAACTGATTTCTTGCAGGAGATGCTACCATTATGTACCAAGGGGCTTGTAAGAGGTGTAGAATCCTTTTTGTGTGAACTTTTGTCCTTGTATGTTTTACCCAGGGGTCTGCAATGAACCGACACTTGAGAGGCCTCACTACTCCTCACTTGCTCAGACATGTCAGATGGCTTTTTCAAACCTGAAATTTGTAGATGTTGTTGAAGCGACGGCCTACTCAACAACTGTTTTATTTCAAGGCCCCCCTTGGGCTTGATAGCAGTGGAAATTCTTCTTCATACTTGAACACTGACATTATGAATTATTTATAACGAAGCAGTTATATTTTTCTGGAATCTTCTTCGATCAAAATTTAATACCCGGGGAAATAATTGTCAAAATAGCCCTAAAAAGTAGAAGATATTGGAAAATGTGACAAGTTATTCAATTTTTATACAATTCTGTACTATTTAAACTTATATTTCCTTCAAATTTTCTTCATTTCACTGCAGAAATGGGATGTACGTCTGTACGCTGAGCCCGCCCCGGAAGAAAAGAACGCAATGGCTGATGGTCATCGTCTTCAGAAAATATGTTATTTTGTTATATTTTTTCAAAATATTTTCATAAAACTTTATAAAATCCCAATCTGTAAATCAAGATTTAATAGGCATTAACAATTCACAACAAAAAGTTTCCAAATAAGAAAATAACGAAGGAAATAAAATCGGAAAAGATGCGAGTCATCTGCGTAAAATGTCAACACATATTTCACCCCCAATAAAAAAACAGGTACACTTTTTTGTTCATGCTAGAGACACATAGAAACATATCTTAAATTATCGCCCAGATTCTGTAGTTTCTATATGTGTATTGTCATAGAGTTTCATAAGATAACATTTTTTTGTACCTATTTCGCGCATTGAACATGGAACCGCCTATAGTTACATTTTAATTTCATGTCCTCGGCAAAAAAATGCTCTGGAAAATAATTTATTTTATTTTGTTTATGCTTTTGTGCAACGAGGAGATTATTGAGAATATAAATATTGGTCATTTTAATTTTCTCTGCAAATAACGACATGAGTAGCCTCCGGTCGTAACAAAAAGATAAAAGGTTACTTTTCGTGGCTACCTTCTTTTCCTTACAAAGTGCACGAAATAGATCCCAAACGGCGGAAGGTCACTGATTAGAGACGGAACACATTTTGCCCTAAAAGGGACTTCCGGTTGTCCGACTGTTACAAAAGCTTTATCACACCTTTAATCTGTATGACGTCACGTCATCGATTGCAGTCACTGTTGCAAAGGTTTTCAAATCCCTAATATGTATGACGTCATGTCAAACCTATAATCTGTATAACGTCATTTGAAACCTCCTTATCTGTATGACGTCATGTCACATAAAAACATCTACTTGAGGTATATGTATATAATAAAGTGTATATGATACGGCTTTTTCAATATCACACACCGTATCAACCCTCAACCAATATAATCCCTCGAGCAGAGCTCTTGGGATTATATTGGTGTCTCGGGTTGATACGGATGCGATATTGAAAAAGTCATATGATATTCTCTATGTATTGTAAACAAAGATTGAGTCGGATTTCCGGTACACCGATCTGTCGTATAGGTAGCAATACACAGTTAGGAAAAAAACTTAAAATTGACACTCAAAATTTTTAAACACCTTCTTTCCCCTCCTGTCTAACAAAGAAGGCTTTATATGTGTGTTATGCATGTATATACTTATAGAAAGAGAATCTTCCATAGATTTGATTTCTAATGGTCATAAGGGTGAAATATAATCCCTCTTGGGTGTAACCATGGCAACAATCTGCATTTTTTAGATACAAAATATAGCAAAAAAGGGGGGTGCACATGTCACAAAAGTCTCCAAAATTTGGTCTAAAGGAAAATTTCAATCAATTACAGTGATACCTTTCCTGAATCCATAGGTTTATATCTATCAAGTGGTCCCAAAAAAATCATATGCTTATCTGCTCGTTTTTCCATAAAATTGAATTGAAAAGATCGAGCACAAAATCTTTGTTGATAAACACTACAATAATGTATGGACCTGTGAACGGTACGGATAGGAAAATTCGGACTGTCAATCATATAAATGGCCTATAAAACATGTTAAAAACAATCTTAATGTTCATATAAACCCACTAAGAAGGCTATATTATTCTTCAATTATCTAAAAATCAATTTTATTGTACAAAAACTTTCATATTTAAAAAATTCACAGGGGCCATAATGCGAAACTAAACTTCTAACTGTGTATTGCTACCTTAAGGATTAACATTTTTTTTCCCAATTCCACTTTAAATGGATTTCTGTTTTCTACTAGCTAAAACGAGCAAATTGGCCTGCTAGTTTTGAAAATCGGTTCAGAAATAAATATTTTATGAAGGTTAGCAGTTGACACTGAAATGCAACAAAAAAGTGATTTTATGAAACATGCCATGTCAAAGTGCATTTTCTCCTTTTTTTGTTAAATTTCTAAAACTATACCCTCTAAGCCTGTCTTTTCTTGTTTAAAAACTTAAATTAACCTTAACAGTAGACAAATTTTACAAGTTAAAGCTATTCTAAAGCTCTAGAATGTCAATTTTGTTGTGTATTACCATACCAAAGCCTTGGTTAAAATTTAGTAAATACTGAATTCATTTATAATAGGGGGAAAAAATTTAGGCTTAATTCATGCTAAATTGTGACTTTATACTTGCTAAAATAATAAATTTGATTTAGTCGCATGAAAAAATATAAAGCGTTCCCTTCTAAGGTTTCTACATAACGCGCAATCTTCTTTTCCAAGGGGTAGCCAATAAAGTTTCAATTTATGACGGAACCAAGTCTTTGTGTCAAAATGTCTATATTGGTTGCTAAGGACAATAAACAACAAAACTAACATATATTGTCATTCTAAAGGTTGTTTCTCCCTCAGAATTGTATCTATAACCTAGTTATCAATAGATTTGTGGTATGATTTGTCTAAAAAAAAGCAATTATTTGCTTTGTCAAATGCCATAAGGTAGCAATACACAGTTAGGAAAAAAACTTAAAATTGACACTCAAAATTTTTAAACACCTTCTTTCCCCTCCTGTCTAACAAAGAAGGCTTTATATGTGTGTTATGCATGTATATACTTATAGAAAGAGAATCTTCCATAGATTTGATTTCTAATGGTCATAAGGGTGAAATATAATCCCTCTTGGGTGTAACCATGGCAACAATCTGCATTTTTTAGATACAAAATATAGCAAAAAAGGGGGGTGCACATGTCACAAAAGTCTCCAAAATTTGGTCTAAAGGAAAATTTCAATCAATTACAGTGATACCTTTCCTGAATCCATAGGTTTATATCTATCAAGTGGTCCCAAAAAAATCATATGCTTATCTGCTCGTTTTTCCATAAAATTGAATTGAAAAGATCGAGCACAAAATCTTTGTTGATAAACACTACAATAATGTATGGACCTGTGAACGGTACGGATAGGAAAATTCGGACTGTCAATCATATAAATGGCCTATAAAACATGTTAAAAACAATCTTAATGTTCATATAAACCCACTAAGAAGGCTATATTATTCTTCAATTATCTAAAAATCAATTTTATTGTACAAAAACTTTCATATTTAAAAAATTCACAGGGGCCATAATGCGAAACTAAACTTCTAACTGTGTATTGCTACCTTAAGGATTAACATTTTTTTTCCCAATTCCACTTTAAATGGATTTCTGTTTTCTACTAGCTAAAACGAGCAAATTGGCCTGCTAGTTTTGAAAATCGGTTCAGAAATAAATATTTTATGAAGGTTAGCAGTTGACACTGAAATGCAACAAAAAAGTGATTTTATGAAACATGCCATGTCAAAGTGCATTTTCTCCTTTTTTTGTTAAATTTCTAAAACTATACCCTCTAAGCCTGTCTTTTCTTGTTTAAAAACTTAAATTAACCTTAACAGTAGACAAATTTTACAAGTTAAAGCTATTCTAAAGCTCTAGAATGTCAATTTTGTTGTGTATTACCATACCAAAGCCTTGGTTAAAATTTAGTAAATACTGAATTCATTTATAATAGGGGGAAAAAATTTAGGCTTAATTCATGCTAAATTGTGACTTTATACTTGCTAAAATAATAAATTTGATTTAGTCGCATGAAAAAATATAAAGCGTTCCCTTCTAAGGTTTCTACATAACGCGCAATCTTCTTTTCCAAGGGGTAGCCAATAAAGTTTCAATTTATGACGGAACCAAGTCTTTGTGTCAAAATGTCTATATTGGTTGCTAAGGACAATAAACAACAAAACTAACATATATTGTCATTCTAAAGGTTGTTTCTCCCTCAGAATTGTATCTATAACCAGTTATCAATAGATTTGTGGTATGATTTGTCTAAAAAAAAGCAATTATTTGCTTTGTCAAATGCCATAAGGTAGCAATACACAGTTAGGAAAAAAACTTAAAATTGACACTCAAAATTTTTAAACACCTTCTTTCCCCTCCTGTCTAACAAAGAAGGCTTTATATGTGTGTTATGCATGTATATACTTATAGAAAGAGAATCTTCCATAGATTTGATTTCTAATGGTCATAAGGGTGAAATATAATCCCTCTTGGGTGTAACCATGGCAACAATCTGCATTTTTTAGATACAAAATATAGCAAAAAAGGGGGGTGCACATGTCACAAAAGTCTCCAAAATTTGGTCTAAAGGAAAATTTCAATCAATTACAGTGATACCTTTCCTGAATCCATAGGTTTATATCTATCAAGTGGTCCCAAAAAAATCATATGCTTATCTGCTCGTTTTTCCATAAAATTGAATTGAAAAGATCGAGCACAAAATCTTTGTTGATAAACACTACAATAATGTATGGACCTGTGAACGGTACGGATAGGAAAATTCGGACTGTCAATCATATAAATGGCCTATAAAACATGTTAAAAACAATCTTAATGTTCATATAAACCCACTAAGAAGGCTATATTATTCTTCAATTATCTAAAAATCAATTTTATTGTACAAAAACTTTCATATTTAAAAAATTCACAGGGGCCATAATGCGAAACTAAACTTCTAACTGTGTATTGCTACCATAACCAATAGAAAGTGGACCAACACGGACACATTATATTTTCTCATTAAAAAAGCAGTTGTTTGTAAAGCGAAAAGACTATCAAGTTTTCCCCGATTAATTATATATTTTAATGTTTTAACAATGTTTTAGTTTTACTTCACGTAATCAATAAAGGTATAAAAATAGATTTATGAGTATCTTAACAACATTGGTTGTTACACTTCGATCTTTTTGGTAATAAGAAGGACCGGAGGTATGTAAACTGGTTCCCGGTTGATTACTACACGATAATACAGCAGTATCCAGTTTGTATGTAAAATAGTAAATACGAAACCAAGCGTGATAGACGGAGAAATGTAATGGAAAGTAAATACGAACCAAGCTCGGTAGGCAGAGAAATGTAATGGAAGTTCAGGTCAATAGTATCGGAACAAGACGCTGAAGCGTCATTTTCCAAAAAACGAGTGTTTTCATTTTTCGTTTTTGATTTTTCGAAAACCAAAATGAATAACAAAAGTGTTTTCGTTTTTCGTTTTTGATTTCTCTAAAACCAAAACGGAAAATGAAAGTGTTTTCATTTTTTGTTTTTGATTTCTCTAAAACCAAAATAAAAATCAAAAGTGTTTCCGTTTTTCGTTTGACTAAAAAAGAGTGTTGTATTTTATTTGAATTATTTCTCGATTTATAATGTAAAATGTTTTCCTTTCTTGTTTCACAGTCATTGATAGTAGTAAATATTGCCAATGTAAACACCCCGGTGTTCTTTCAATATAATGTAGGCAAAAATAGAACGCGTGACTTCTGAATCGAACTACGGTGATAAAATAATCAAACAGTACTTTCAAATTACCTTATTTATATCTTTGATAAAGAATAAATTATTATATTTCATATCAAACGAATCACACATTCAAATTATACAATATAATAAATCTAAAAAGATGGTACAAATATATAGATTGATGACAATATCACACTAACAAGGGAGGTAACTAGTTTTAAAACTGACAAGAAAACTAGCCCGGTCGTTTAAAATATATATGCACGGTGGTTGTCAGATCAATACTACTTTAATCGAAGATAATGTCGACGGATGCAAAAGTCTTTATCAATGTTAACAATAAGGATGTGTGAAAATTACATTTCAGTTTGGAGAGGTTGATCTAAGATGATAAGACAAAACCGTAACTAGCCTCTATTACATCTTGCATTCTAAACATTTCTTTCGGACCCTGTCTAAACATATAGCACAAGTTTTGTTTTATTTATTCTATAAAAAGTATTATCGTTTATATAATTATACAAAGTTGATGTCAGTTGCTTTAATGATCTTATATAATTGATTTCGTTTTTGTCAGATAGTTTCCGGCCTCGAATTAGTTTAGTTTAAACATATTTTATTTGCAAAAGTTTTCGCGAAGTTGTATTTTAAATTGCACTCCGCTTATTACTCCTTTTGTTATTATGTTTTTAAAGATCCGTTAATTGTTTAACTTAACTCCGTTCTTTATTTAAAGCTCCTTCCTTTGTTTAACATAATCCTGTCAATGCGCTCCTTTCATTGTTTCATATTTGCTATATAAAGCCAGAAGAGCTTAATCAAGAAAAGATCATGTTATTGTGTATGTATCGATGTAACTGATGGAATAAATAATCAAGAAAGTAATGTGAGTTTTTTATACTTCAAAAACAATATACAAATTCAAATGCTTGTGTAACAAGGACTTCACAACATTTTATGGTGCCGGAACCCGGGAATTGGGAACAATTCTGTAAAATCTAAACGAATACAAGATGACGACTTTGAGCCATATGAAAGGTGTTAGAACCAGATATAGGAATACGTTATACACGGAAATTCAAGAAGGGAATTCAATTCTACATGCGGATATTTCTAAACCACATCGTCAGGAAATGGTACATAAATCCGCCAAGTGTATTGAAAAATTAAAAGTCTATATTAACAAATTGGAGATTCAAAGTAGCAAAGTTGCTAGTTCATTAGAAGAAGATCAATCAGGAACAGCAGATAAATTAGCAGATGAAGATTGCAAGTTATGTTCAGACGCAACAGACTGCTATTTGGAACTAGAGAACTTCAAAGAAAGGTTAGTCGATAATATTAAATTAGAAACTACAGAAAATGTAGAGAAAGTCAATCCATCAGATTTTATTCAACTTCAGCAAGAAATGAAAGATATAATACAAACACAATTGAAACAACAAGAGGAAATCATAAAGAGTCAACAAAAGAGTGAAAGTGCAGAAACAAATGTGAAATTGCCAAAAATTGATATAATTTCCTTTAACGGAAACAAGACAAAATGGAACGAGTTCTGGGATTCTTTTGAATCTACTATTGATCAAAACAAAAGACTTTCAAACATCGATAAATTCAATTACCTGAAAAGTAAACTGGTAGGTGGCGCAAAATATGCTATTTCTGGATTAAATGTGTCGCATGAAAACTATATTGTGGCAGTGAATATTCTTAAAGAAAGGTTTGGGAATACCGAAGATGTGATTGATTTGCACTACTGTGAGATGATAAATTTACAATGCCCTTCGAATAAAACATATTCATAGATAAAGTGAACCGTCATTTAAGAAGTCTTGAAGTTTTGAAACAAAGTGTAGAACAAGATATATTTGTGTCAATGGTACGTTCAAAATTACCACAGGAAGTGATGCTGCAACTTGAAATTCAAAAAGGAACTACAGAAAAATGGTGTGTGAAATCTTTATGTGCTAGATTAATGGATTATGTAGTGGCAAAGGAAAGGTCAGACAAAAGTGATGTTCAAAAGGATCGTCAAAATAGTCAAAACAATAACGGAGCAAATTCTTTGTCAAAACGATATCAATTTCAAGGAAAGTTTTCTAAATTCCAAAATGGATCACGTCAGTTTCCAAACAGAAGTACAGCCGAAGCACTTGTAGTGAACGGAAATGATACTTCGCAGAGCTCATCTTATTTTGATAAGTGTAGATTTTGTCAAGGAAAGCATTGGAGTGATCAATGTCCTAAATACAAAACCATTGATGAAAGGAAAGCTCAGCTGAAAGGTAGTTGTTACAAGTGTTTTCGAAATACACATAAATCAGCTGAATGTAAGAAAGGAAAATTGTGTGTACATTGTGGTGTTTTAAACAGTCATCACCGGAGCTTATGCCCTAAAAAGTTCGGACCAGGATTAACAAGTGTCCATTTGAGTGAAGAATATGATCATTTTTCTAGTGGATTAAGTAGTGGCGTGGAACAATCATTAACAAGTTTAAGTGAACAGAGAGAAACAGCATCGGAGAATGTTCTAATATCATCTAGTGAAATTGTTCTTATGCAGACCGCTAAAGTTGAAGTGAGCAATCCAAATGATTCTTTAAAACAAACAACCAGATTATTGTTTGACTCTGGATCCCAGAGAACCTACATTTCTCAAAAGTTAGCCTCAAAGTTGAAATTAAAATCTGAAGGAGACGAGGAAATTACAATAGTTCCGTTTGGAAGTGAGAAGGCCAGAACCGTGAAAACCGCATCAACTAGTTTATGTATTCGATTAAATAATGGAAAAGTGTTGAAAATGTCGGCTAACATTGTGCCAGTTATCAGTGGAACTGTACAACGGAGAAGATTAGATACATCTTCGATTGAAAATGTGAGACATTTTGTAAAGGACGTTGAATTAGCAGATGTCATTCCAACCCAATACGAAACGTCTACTGTAGATTTGTTGATTGGAAATGATCACTATTTTGATTTCATTCTTGTATATACTTGCTTCAAAGTTGGGATGGATAATCACAGGAAGAACTAAAGAAAATGATTATTCACGAGAGAATATTGGGAGTAGGTTTTTGATAATGTCATACACAGGATCAAATGTACCGAAGACTGATACATGTATTACGTCTGTCCCTAACGTTACAGATCTGTGGAATTTGGAGTCATTAGGAATAAGTGACGATGACAACTCGACAGAAGACTCTAGAGTCTTAGAAATGTTCAGAAACGTTAGAATATTCAAATGGGAGGTACTACGTGACATGGCCAAGGAAGAATGACAATGTTGACTTACCAGTGAATAGAGATTTAGCTTTGTCTAGACTAAAATCATGTATAGCAAGGATGAGAAAGAAACCAGAATTACTTGAAAAATATAATTCTGTTATTCAAGATCAATTAGATAAAGGTATAGTTGAAAAAGTGGAAGAACATAGTACAGAGGGATTGAAACATTATATTCCACAACATGCTGTTTTAACGCCAAATAAAACGACGACGAAGTTGAGAATAGTCTATGATGCGTCAGCAAAACCGAATAATGAAGTCAATAGTCTAAACGAGTGCTTATATCGCGGATCAGTCCTTTTAAGGAATCTTTGTGGAATATTCATGAGATTTCGTTTGAATCAAGTTGCAATTGTTGCTGACATAGAAAAGGCATTTCTCCAGGTCGGATTACAGAAAGGTGACCGTGATGTTACACGATTTCTTTGGCTAAAGAATTACAAAGATTGGTATGCTTTCGATACTAATCTTCAGGAGTATAGATTTTGCAGAGTTCCCTTCGGAATAATCTCAAGTCCATTTCTATTAGCAGCTACAGTCGAAAGTCATTTAGATAAATACCAGTCGCCTATAGCCAGGAAAATAAAAGATAAAATTTATGTTGATAATTTGATCTCTGGTTGTACATCAGTAGCTGAGTCATTGGAGTTTTATTCAGAAGCTAAACATATATTTCAAAATGCTTCAATGAATTTAAGAGAATGGGTTTCCAGTAGTAAAATGTTCAATGAATTATTGCCGACCAAAGACAGGACGGATGTGTTTGAAACATGTGTACTTGGTCATCTCTGGAATACTGACATTGATGTTATATATGTGAAATCGGCAAAAAATACAATGTGTTCTGGAATTTCAACAAAGAGAAAAACCTTGAGTGAATTAGCAGAAGTGTTTGATCCAATGGGTTTCTTCTCGCCTGTCATAGTCAGTGGGAAAATCTTTCTTCAAGATTTATGGAAAAGGAACTTAAAATGGGATGATGAGATATGCGGAGATGATAAGTTGAAATGGATAAGTATAAGTTCCGAACTAAAGAAAATCTCAGATGTCTCCATTCCAAGATTTATAGGATTAGAGGCTAACCAAAATAATGTGAAATATAAGTTATTATTTTTCTGTGATGCATCGAAAAGAGCCTATTCAACTGCGATTTACCTTCATCAGTCAAGCGGGGACGCAACAAAATGCGATTTAATTTTCTCAAAATCAAGGCTAGCCCCTATTCAGGGTATGACCATCCCGAAGTTAGAATTGATGGCAGTTCTCATAGGTGTTAGAAGTCTGAAGTTCGTTAAAACAGAACTGAAACTAGTGATTGACAAAACGTTTCTATGGACAGATTCACAGTGTGTGTTGAAATGGCTATCAACAAAGAAAAGTCTCAGAGTTTTTGTTGAAAATAGAGTTCAAGAAATTAAAAGCCATAAAGATATAAGTTTCATGTATGTCTCTACAAAAGAAAATCCAGCAGACGTCGCAACGCGTGGAACGTTAGTACAAAAACTCAGAAGTGATCACCTTTGGTGGCACGGTCCTAGTTGGCTGAACCAAGACGAGAATACTTGGGAAAAGATTTATGATGATGATGATGCTAATCAGAAAGTTAATGACCAATTCAAAAATGAACTTAAAACGAGTGAAAACCAAAAGGAAAGTGCATTTGTTAGTGAAAATGGACAAGAAATCACGAGTAATAAAATGCCATACAACATTGATATCAAAAGATTCTCATCATACCACAAACTTATTAGAGTTACTGCCTGGATTGAAAAATTCATTTCAAAGATCAGAAGGATTCCCTCAAATAATGAGAAATATCTATCTGTTAAAGAAATCAAGAAAGCTGAGGAAATGTGGATTCAAAGTGTTCAAAGAAAGAGTTTTGCTGATGTGTTTAACTCAATTCATACAGGTCAGAAGAACAATGTAAAAGTTCAATTAGGAGTTTATTTTGATAATGAAAACCTGTTGCGTTGCAGGGGAAGATTTGAAAATGCAGATATTAGTGAATGTGCTAAATTTCTTATTCTTCTTCCTCGTGGGGAGACCTTCACTTGACTTTTTGTTGAAAAAACTCACAAAGAACTATTTCATAGTGGTGTATCTCATACATTGTGTAGGGTCAGGAACAAGTTTTGGATTCCACAAGGAAGAGCTACTGTTAGGCAAATATTACGGCATTGTAAAACATGCAAGAGATTTGAAGGTGGTCCTTTCAAAATGCCAAACATGGCCAGTGTATGTGAAGGATGGCACTGTGATGAAGAAAAGATGGATTTGTTTATTTACATGTTTTGTGACACGAGCCATTCATTTGGAAATTGTAAATGACATGACAACTGAGGAGTTCATTTGTGCTTTTCGTAGATTTGTATCGACAAGAGGAACACCAAGTGACACTACCATTAAGGTTTAGATAGGGAGAGAAAGTCACTAATGTTGTTATGTAACTTGTGTCAAATCCCTTTTGCTACTTTTGTTGTGAAGTCCTTGTTACACAAGCATTTGAATTTGCATATTGTTTTTGAAGTATAAAATAAAAAACTCACATTACTTTCTTGATTATTTATGTAGGCACTTAAAGTTAACCATCGAGGGACGTTAACTACCGAGGGTAGTAATGAATATTCATCTTTACCGGATGATTGACAGCGATGTAAATAAAAACATGAGAGTGATTACCGTGTGTCAACGTCATATCAAATTAATTCAATTTAATTGTTAGAAATACTGTTTTCTGCTGAAAATTAAAAAATAAATAAAATTGAATTGAATGGAATAGAATTGAGCTATGTACAATACAGTAAATATTAGCAATTAGAATTAGACGGTAGACAAGCATATTTTGCCTATAGATTCTTGTTTGCATGCCTATTTGGTTATATTATAATGCACTAATTGTTTTGATACTGTTTAATGTTTAAATAAGACCTATATGTGAACCATTTATGCACTTTTAATATAAAGAATAGATTCACACAGGATCATACAGTTCGAGCTAACTATTTTATGTACGAGAGCTATTACTAATGTAACGGTGATACTGAGATAATCTCCCTTTGCTAGAATATAGGATGACGCAAAATGAACTATATCACTGTGCAAGAACGGAATAGCAAAGTGAATATATAAATCAAACTGTTTTGGGATGATTTGGTAAACGTTTATCCAACTTACTGGATATTTTATGGAATATTTTGCTATTTGTATAGAGAAATTATACCTTTTCAAATGAACTTGGGAGAATAGTACCCTTATTATAGAATCTTTGGTAACTTAAACGAATTAATCTTGTCAAATATACATCAAATTCATAGTCTTTGAATATAAATTTGTTGCGTGCAATTGTTAAATATTTAAATATTTAATGCGATGAGTGTCATTATAACCTGAAATGAGATTTTTATTACCACGATTAAGAAAACATCCTGATTAATTCAAACGCAATATTTCAAAGTGCGAGTCTTAATTATTGTCGCAATAATAAAAACCTCGCATTAATTTCTGAATTTACAGACAGCTGTACCGTGAGCGTACCGTGATCTGTTAAAGGTTTTTTTCTAGTTAATTCCGGTGTCACTTTGTCTCTTCTAGAGAGTTGTCTCATTGGCAATCATGCCATATCTTCTTTTTTTATATAATAAAACAAAAACCTGAACGACTTTACATCATAAATTAAAATGCATCCTAGTCGTGATGAAGACCAAATGGACTAGATGAAACTGAACGAAAAAAAAAGAAAACATCAATTTGATCTGATACGAGAAAAGATTATATTTGCTTCGGCTTTTTTCATTTGCGCCAATCTGCACTTAATTAGCGCCTACTTTTTTTTTATTTCTTTGCGCAAAATTTATTTTCTTCATTTGCACAAATTAACAGGTAAACACAAGTCATGAGGCATATAAGATGTATAGAATTAATTTATATAATAACAAAAATATTCCTTCTGGCCTTTTGCCTCCTGCCACTTGCTCACACGTGACGGGGAGGAGGAGGGGGATTGAAAGCAGGATAAGTTTATTGCAAAAGTTTTAAAACTGTGTACATCACACTTGAAGTAGCACTTTATAAAATAAGATTGTAACAGTTTGACATAAAAAGCACATTTGCATATGCACAAATCTTTTTTAACTGAGTACTGTCATGCATGCAACACTTCTGTTGAACTGCAACCTTGTGACATCTTCCCTACAATAAAGCATCCCCTTTTTTTTTTTTTTATTAAAAACAAACTTTTCATGTTATGGTACATTTGCTGCCACGTTGAGAGATCTGATTATCATTTTTACAAGTTAATGCCTGTTTTTTCTCTATGGCATCGGTTCCATATATGAAAGTAAATGTTCGGGTACCAGAAGAGTGATTAAATGATGATATCCATGAGCTCAACATGTGTCTATATACACATTTATCTATATTGTAGCTTGTGTTCATTGAACTGCTGCGTTTGGTTAAAAAAGTTCAATTTTATCATCTAAATTTATCAGACCTAACCTTTCGAATCAATTTGGCGCAAATTAAAAATGTCAATGTGCGCAAATGCAAAAAAAAATATGCTTTTTTCAAAATTGGCGTAATTGTCATACGAACATTCACCGATCACATATTACTGGTTAGATTAAAAAATAATATATTATTTAGATAAAGAAGTACTTTAAGAAATTGATTGATTGTTGTTTGCCATCAGTACAGCCGGAAATATTTCAGACAAGTACAGGGAGAAAACTAAATAATGAATACAATAGGGAATGTTACTGGTCAAATAAATGTCATCGGTCATTCAGAGTGATGTATAGATACGAAACTTTGGACTGCCGATTGAACATAGTTTGTTTTGATAACAACCGCCGGTAGGGTAGGTATAGACAAATACTGTTGATAGACGGTATATAGGAGCACTATAGTGTAGGTTAACCACAGACGGTAGGTATAGACAAAAAACTGTTGATAGACGGTATATAGGAGCACTAAATTTTATGTTAACCACCGACAGTATGTATAAAGAAATACTATTGAAAGACGGTATATAAAGGAGCACTATATTTTACGTTAACCACCGACGGTAGGTATCAAGAAATGCTGTTAATAGACGGTATATAGGAGCACTATATTGTATGTTAACCACCGACGGTAGGTAAATTCAGATACTTTTGACAGACGGTATATATGAGCACTATATAATACGGACCATATAATTCGTTATATTAACAATCGACGGTAGGTATAAATGAAAACTGTTGATAGACGGTTTATAGGAGCACTTAATTGTATGTTAACCACCGACAGTATGTATAGACACATAATTTTAATAGACAGTATATACATTTTGTAGGAGCACTATAGTATACGTTAACCACCGACGGTAGGTATAGACAAATACTGTTGATATACGGTATATAGGAGTACTTTATTGCTTGTTAACCACCGATGGTAGGTATAGACAGGTACTGTTGATATACGGTATATAGGAATACTATATGTCATGTTAACCACCGACGGTAGGTATAGAAAAATAGTGTTGATAGACGATATATAGGTGCACTGTATTATATGTTAACCACCGACGGTAGGTAGAGAAAAATAGTATTGATAGACGGTATATAAAAGGACTGTATTGCAAGTTAACAACCGATGGTAGGTATAGACAGGTACTGTTGATATACGGTATATAGGAGTACTATGTCATGTTAACCACCGACGGTAGGTATAGAAAATTAGTGTTGATAGACGGTATATAGGTGCACTGTATTATATGTTAACCACCGACGGTAGGTACAGAAAAATAGTATTGATAGACGGTATATAAAAGGACTGTACTGTATGTTCAACACCGGCGGTAGATAAAGACAAATACTGTTGTTATACGGTATATAAGAGTACTATATTGCTTGTTAACCACCGATGGTAGGTATAGACAGGTATACTGTCGATAGACGGTATAAATGAGGACTATATTGTATGTTGCCTACCGACGGTAGGTATAGACAAATACTGTTGATATACGGTATACAGAAGTACTGTATTGCATGTTAACCACCGACGGTAGGTATAGAAAAATAGTGTTGATAGACAGTATATTGGAGGACTGTATTGTATGTTAACCACCGACGGTAGGTATAGAAAATGCTGTTGATGGACGGTATATCGAAGGAATGTGTTGCATGTTAACCATCGACGGTAGGTACAGACAAATACTATTGATATACGGTATATAGGAGTACTGTTTTGCTTGTTAACTACCTATGGTAGGTCTAGACAGGCACTGTTGATATACGGTATATCGGAGTACTATATGTCATGTTAACAACCGACGGTAGGTATCAAAAAAATAGTGTTGATAGACGGTCGGTAGGAGTACTGTATTGTAAGTTAACAACAGACGGTAGGTATAGACAAATACTGTTGATATCCGGTATATAGGTGCACTGTATTATATGTTAACCACCGACTTTAGGTATATACAAATACTGTTGATATACGGTATATAGGTGCACTAGCTGTATTATATGTTTACCACTGACGGTAGGTAGAGAAAAATAGTATTGCTAGATGGTATACAGAAGGACTGTATTGTATGTTAAACACCGACGGTAGGTACATACAAATACTGCTGTTATACGGTATATAGGAGGACTATATTGCATGTTAACCACCGACGGTAGGTATAGACAAATACTGTTGATAGACGGTATATAGGAGCACTATATCGTATGTTAACTACCAACAGTAGGTATAGACAAATACTGGTGATAGAAGGTATATAGGAGCACTATATTGTATGTTAACTACCGACAGTAAGTATAGACAAATACTGTTGATAGACGGTATATAGGAGCACTATATTGTATGTTAACTACCGACAGTAGGTATAGACAAATACTGTTGATAGACGGTATATAGCACTATATTGTATGTTAACTACTTACAGTAGGTATAGACAAATACTGTTGATAGACGGTCTATAAGAGCACTATATTGTATGTTAACTACCGACAGTAGGTATGGACAAATACTGTTGATAGACGGTATATAGGAGCACTATATTGTATGTTAACTACTTACAGTAGGTATAGACAAATACTGTTGATAGACGGTATATAGGAGCACTATATTGTATGTTAACTACCGACAGTAGGTATAGACACATACTGTTGATAGACAGTATATAGGAGCACTATATTGCATGTTAACTACCGACAGTAGGTATAGACAAATACTGTTGATAGACGGTATATAGGAGCACTATATTGTATGTTAACTACCGACAGTAGGTATAGACAAATACTGTTGATAGACGGTATATAGGAGCACTATATTGTATGTTAACCACAGATGGAAGGTATAGACAAATACTGTTGATATATGGTATATATGAGTACTGTATTGCTTGTTAACCACCGATGGTAGGTATAGAAAAATAGTGTTGATAGACGGTATATAGAAGGACTGTATTGTATGTTAACCACCGACGGTAGGTTTAGACAAATACTGTTGATAGACGGTATATAGGAGAACTATCTTGCATGTTAACCACCGAAAGTAGGTATAGACAAATACTGTTGATATATGGTATATAGGAGAACTGTATTGCTTGTTAACCACCGATGGTAGGTATAGACAGGTACTATCGATAGACGGTATAAAGGAGGACTATATTGTATGTTACCCACCGACGGTAGGTATAGACAAATACTGTTAATAAACGGTATATAGGAGTACTGTATTATATGTTAACCACCGACGGTAGGTATAGACAAATACTGTTGATATATGTTATATAGGAGAACTGTATTGCTTGTTAACCACCGATGGTAGGTATAGGAACATAGTGTTGATAGACGATATATAGAAGGACTGTATTGTATGTTAACCACCGACGGTAGGTATAGACAAATACTGTTGATAGACGGTATATAGGTGCACTGTATTGCATGTTAACCACCGACGGTAGGTATAGAAACACGTTTGAAACATAGTGTTGATAGACGGTATATAGGAGCACTATATTGCATGTTAACCACCGACGGTAGGTATAGAAAAATAATGTTGATATACGGTATATAGGTGCACTGTATTGCATGTTTACCACCGACGGTAGGTATAGAAACAGGTTTGAAACATAGTGTTGATAGACGGTATATAGGATCACTATATTGCATGTTAACCACCGACGGTAGGTATAGAAAAATAATGTTGATAGACGGTATATAGGTGCACTGTATTATATGTTAACCACCGACGGTAGGTAGAGAAAATTAGTATTGATAGGCGGTATATAGGAGTACTGTATTGCTTCTTAACCACCGATGGTAGGTAAAGACAGGTACTGTTGATATACGGTATATAGGAGTACTGTATGGCATGTTAACCACCGACGGTAGGTATAGACAAATACTGTTGATAGACGGTATATAGGAGCACTATATTGTATGTTAACCACCGATGGAAGGTATAGACAAATACTGTTGATATATGGTATATATGAGTACTGTATTGCTTGTTAACCACCGATGGTAGGTATAGAAAAATAGTGTTGATAGACGGTATATAGAAGGACTGTATTGTATATTAACCACCGACGGTAGGTTTAGACAAATACTGTTGATAGACGGTATATAGGAGGACTATCTTGCATGTTAACCACCGAAAGTAGATATAGACAAATACTGTTGATATATGGTATATAGGAGAACTGTATTGCTTGTTGACCACCGATGGTAGGTATAGACAGGTACTCTCGATAGACGGTATAAAGGAGGACTATATTGTATGTTACCCACCGACGGTAGGTATAGACAAATACTGTTAATAAACGGTATATAGGAGTACTGTATTATATGTTAACCACCGACGGTAGGTACAGACAAATACTATTGATATACGGTATATAGGAGTACTGTTTTGCTTGTTAACTACCTATGGTAGGTCTAGACAGGCACTGTTGATATACGGTATATCGGAGTACTATATGTCATGTTAACAACCGACGGTAGGTATCAAAAAAATAGTGTTGATAGACGGTCGGTAGGAGTACTGTATTGTAAGTTAACAACAGACGGTAGGTATAGACAAATACTGTTGATATCCGGTATATAGGTGCACTGTATTATATGTTAACCACCGACTTTAGGTATATACAAATACTGTTGATATACGGTATATAGGTGCACTAGCTGTATTATATGTTTACCACTGACGGTAGGTAGAGAAAAATAGTATTGCTAGATGGTATACAGAAGGACTGTATTGTATGTTAAACACCGACGGTAGGTACATACAAATACTGCTGTTATACGGTATATAGGAGGACTATATTGCATGTTAACCACCGACGGTAGGTATAGACAAATACTGTTGATAGACGGTATATAGGAGCACTATATCGTATGTTAACTACCAACAGTAGGTATAGACAAATACTGGTGATAGAAGGTATATAGGAGCACTATATTGTATGTTAACTACCGACAGTAAGTATAGACAAATACTGTTGATAGACGGTATATAGGAGCACTATATTGTATGTTAACTACCGACAGTAGGTATAGACAAATACTGTTGATAGACGGTATATAGCACTATATTGTATGTTAACTACTTACAGTAGGTATAGACAAATACTGTTGATAGACGGTCTATAAGAGCACTATATTGTATGTTAACTACCGACAGTAGGTATGGACAAATACTGTTGATAGACGGTATATAGGAGCACTATATTGTATGTTAACTACTTACAGTAGGTATAGACAAATACTGTTGATAGACGGTATATAGGAGCACTATATTGTATGTTAACTACCGACAGTAGGTATAGACACATACTGTTGATAGACAGTATATAGGAGCACTATATTGCATGTTAACTACCGACAGTAGGTATAGACAAATACTGTTGATAGACGGTATATAGGAGCACTATATTGTATGTTAACTACCGACAGTAGGTATAGACAAATACTGTTGATAGACGGTATATAGGAGCACTATATTGTATGTTAACCACAGATGGAAGGTATAGACAAATACTGTTGATATATGGTATATATGAGTACTGTATTGCTTGTTAACCACCGATGGTAGGTATAGAAAAATAGTGTTGATAGACGGTATATAGAAGGACTGTATTGTATGTTAACCACCGACGGTAGGTTTAGACAAATACTGTTGATAGACGGTATATAGGAGAACTATCTTGCATGTTAACCACCGAAAGTAGGTATAGACAAATACTGTTGATATATGGTATATAGGAGAACTGTATTGCTTGTTAACCACCGATGGTAGGTATAGACAGGTACTATCGATAGACGGTATAAAGGAGGACTATATTGTATGTTACCCACCGACGGTAGGTATAGACAAATACTGTTAATAAACGGTATATAGGAGTACTGTATTATATGTTAACCACCGACGGTAGGTATAGACAAATACTGTTGATATATGTTATATAGGAGAACTGTATTGCTTGTTAACCACCGATGGTAGGTATAGGAACATAGTGTTGATAGACGATATATAGAAGGACTGTATTGTATGTTAACCACCGACGGTAGGTATAGACAAATACTGTTGATAGACGGTATATAGGTGCACTGTATTGCATGTTAACCACCGACGGTAGGTATAGAAACAGGTTTGAAACATAGTGTTGATAGACGGTATATAGGAGCACTATATTGCATGTTAACCACCGACGGTAGGTATAGAAAAATAATGTTGATATACGGTATATAGGTGCACTGTATTGCATGTTTACCACCGACGGTAGGTATAGAAACAGGTTTGAAACATAGTGTTGATAGACGGTATATAGGATCACTATATTGCATGTTAACCACCGACGGTAGGTATAGAAAAATAATGTTGATAGACGGTATATAGGTGCACTGTATTATATGTTAACCACCGACGGTAGGTAGAGAAAATTAGTATTGATAGGCGGTATATAGGAGTACTGTATTGCTTCTTAACCACCGATGGTAGGTAAAGACAGGTACTGTTGATATACGGTATATAGGAGTACTGTATGGCATGTTAACCACCGACGGTAGGTATAGACAAATACTGTTGATAGACGGTATATAGGAGCACTATATTGTATGTTAACCACCGATGGAAGGTATAGACAAATACTGTTGATATATGGTATATATGAGTACTGTATTGCTTGTTAACCACCGATGGTAGGTATAGAAAAATAGTGTTGATAGACGGTATATAGAAGGACTGTATTGTATATTAACCACCGACGGTAGGTTTAGACAAATACTGTTGATAGACGGTATATAGGAGGACTATCTTGCATGTTAACCACCGAAAGTAGATATAGACAAATACTGTTGATATATGGTATATAGGAGAACTGTATTGCTTGTTGACCACCGATGGTAGGTATAGACAGGTACTGTCGATAGACGGTATAAAGGAGGACTATATTGTATGTTACCCACCGACGGTAGGTATAGACAAATACTGTTAATAAACGGTATATAGGAGTACTGTATTATATGTTAACCACCGACGGTAGGTATAGACAAATACTGTTGATATATGTTATATAGGAGAACTGTATTGCTTGTTAACCACCGATGGTAGGTATAGGAACATAGTGTTGATAGACGATATATAGAAGGACTGTATTGTATGTTAACCACCGACGGTAGGTATAGACAAATACTGTTGATAGACGGTATATAGGTGCACTGTATTGCATGTTAACCACCGACGGTAGGTATAGAAACAGGTTTGAAACATAGTGTTGATAGACGGTATATAGGAGCACTATATTGCATGTTAACCACCGACGGTAGGTATAGAAAAATAATGTTGATATACGGTATATAGGTGCACTGTATTGCATGTTTACCACCGACGGTAGGTATAGAAACAGGTTTGAAACATAGTGTTGATAGACGGTATATAGGAGCACTATATTGCATGTTAACCACCGACGGTAGGTATAGAAAAATAATGTTGATAGACGGTATATAGGTGCACTGTATTATATGTTAACCACCGACGGTAGGTAGAGAAAATTAGTATTGATAGGCGGTATATAGGAGTACTGTATTGCTTCTTAACCACCGATGGTAGGTAAAGACAGGTACTGTTGATATACGGTATATAGGAGTACTGTATGGCATGTTAACCACCGACGGTAGTTACAGACAAATACTGTTGATTGACGATATATAGGAGTACTGTATGGCATGATAACCACCAACGATAGGTATAGACAAATACTGTTGATAGACAGTATATAGGAGGACTATATTGCATGTTAACCACCGACGGTAGGTATAGACAAATACTGTTGATAGACGGTATATAGGAGCACTATATTCTATGTTAACTACCAACAGTAGGTATAGACAAATACTGTTGATAGACGGTATATAGGAGCACTATATTGTATGTTAACTACTTACAGTATGTATAGACAAATACTGTTGATAGACGGTATATAGGAGCACTATATTGTATGTTAACTACCGACAGTAGGTATAGACAAATACTGTAGATAGACGGTATATAGGAGCACTATATTGTATGTTAACTACCGACGGTAGGTATAGACAAATACTGTTGATAGACGGTATATAGGAGCACTATATTCTATGTTAACTACCAACAGTAGGTATAGACAAATACTGTTGATAGACGGTATATAGGAGCACTATATTGTATGTTAACTACTTACAGTAGGTATAGACAAATACTGTTGATAGACGGTATATAGGAGCACTATATTGTATGTTAACTACCGACAGTAGGTATAGACAAATACTGTTGATAGACGGTATATAGGAGGACTATATTGCATGTTAACCACCGACGGTAGGTATAGACAAACACTGTTGATAGACGGTATATAGGAGCACTATATTCTATGTTAACTACCAACAGTAGGTATAGACAAATACTGTTGATAGACGGTATATAGGAGCACTATATTGTATGTTAACTACTTACAGTAGGTATAGACAAATACTGTTGATAGATGGTATATAGGAGCACTATATTGTATGTTAACTACCGACAGTAGGTATAGACAAATACTGTTGATAGACGGTATATAGGAGTACTGTATGGCATGATAACCACCACCGATAGGTATAGACAAATACTGTTGATAGACAGTATATAGGAGGACTATATTGTATGTTAACCACCGACAGGAGGTATATATACATACTGTTGATAGACGGTATAAATGAGCACTATATTGTATGTTAACTACCGACAGTAGGTATAGACAAATACTGTAGATAGACGGTATATAGGAGCACTATATTGTATGTCAACTACCGACAGTAGGTATAGACACATACTGTTGATAGACGGTATATAGGAGCACTATATTGTATGTTAACTACCGACAGTAGGTATAGACAAATACTGTTGATAGACGGTATATAGGAGCACTATATTGTATGTTAACTACCGACAGTAGGTATAGACAAATACTGTAGATAGACGGTATATAGGAGCACTATATTGTATGTCAACTACCGACAGTAGGTATAGACACATACTGGTGATAGACGGTATATAGGAGCACTATATTGTATGTTCACTACCGACAGTAAGTATAGACAAAGACTGTTGATAGACGGTATATAGGAGCACTATATTGTATGTTAACTACCGACAGTAGGTATAGACAAATACTGTTGATAGACGGTATATAGGAGCACTATATTGTATGTTAACTACCGACAGTACGTATAGACAAATACTGTTGATAGACGGTATAAATGAGCACTATATTGTATGTTAACTACTTACAGTAGGTATAGACAAATACTGTTGATAGACGGTATATAGGAGTACTATATTGTATGTCAACTACCGACAGTAGGTATAGACACATACTGTTGATAGACGGTATATAGGAGCACTATATTGTATGTTAACTACCGACAGTAGGTATAGACACATACTGTAGATAGACGGTATATAGGAGCACTATATTGTATGTCAACTACCGACAGTAGGTATAGACACATACTGTTGATAGACGGTATACAGGAGCACTATATTGTATGTTAACTACCGACAGTAGGTATAGACAAATACTGTTGATAGACGGTAAATAGGAGCACTATATTGTATGTTAACTACTTACAGTAGGTATAGACAAATACTGTTGATAGACGGTATATAGGAGCACTATAATGTATGTTAACTACCGACCGTAGGTATAGACAAATACTATTGATAGACAGTATATTGGAGGACTATATTCCATGTTAACCACCGACGGTAGGTATAGACAAATACTGTTGATATATGGTATATAGGAGTACTGTCTTGCTTGTTAACCACCGATGGTAGGTATAGACAGGTACTGTCGATAGACGGTATAAAGGAGGACTATATTGTATGTTACCAACCGACGGTAGATATGGACAATTACTGTTGATATACGGTATATAGGAGTACTGTATTATATGTTAACCACCGACGGTAGGTATAGACTAATACTGTTGATATATGGTATATAGGAGTACTGTATTGCGTGTTTACAACCGATGGTAGGTATAGAAACATAGTGTTGATAGACGATATATAGAAGGACTGTATTGTATGTTAACCACCGACGGCAGGTATAGACAAAAAACTGTGGATAGACGGTATATAGGAGCACTGCATATACTACCGACAGTAGGTATACTGTTGATATACGGTATATATTGTTAACTACCAACAGTAGGTATAGACAAATACTGTTGATAGCCGGTATATAGGAGCACTATATTGTATGTTAACTACCGACGGTACGTATAAACAAATACTGTTGATAGACAGTATATAGGAGCACTATATTGTATGTTAACTACCGATGGTAGGTTTAGAAAAATACTGATAATAGACGGTATATAGGAGCATTATATTGCATGTTAACCACCGACGGTAGGTATAGATAAATTCTGTTGATAGACGGTATATAGGAGCATTATATTGCATGTTAACCACCGACGGTAGGTATAGATAAATTCTGTTGATAGACGGTATATAGGAGCACTATATTGCATGTTAATCACCGACGGTAAGTATAGACAACTGTCAATAAACTGTGTAATGGAGCACTGTATTGTATGTTAACCACCGACGGTAGGTACAGACAAAAACTGGTGATATACGGTATATAAGAGTACTGTATGGCATGTTAACTACCGACGGTAGGTACAGACAAATACTGTTGATAGACAGTATATAGTAGGACTATATTGCATGTTAACCACCGACGGTAGGTATAGACAAATACTGTTGATAGACGGTATATAGGAGCACTATATTGTATGTTAACTACCGACAGTAGGTATAGACAAATACTGGTGATAGACGGTATATAGGAGCACTATATTGTATGTTCACTACCGACAGTAAGTATAGACAAAGACTGTTGATAGACGGTATATAGGAGCACTATATTGTATGTTAACTACCGACAGTAGGTATAGACAAATACTGTTGATAGACGGTATATAGTAGCACTATATTGTATGTTAGCACTATATTGTATGTTAACTACTTACAGTAGGTATAGACAAATACTGTTGATAGACGGTATATAGGAGCACTATATTGTATGTTAACTACCGACAGTAGGTATAGACACATACTGTTGATAGACGGTATATATATAGGATCACTACATTGTATGTTAACTACCGACAGTAGGTATAGACAAAGACTGTTGATAGACGGTATATAGGAGCACTATATTGTATGTTAACTACCGACAGTAGGTATAGACAAATACTGTTGATAGACGGTATATTGGAGCACTATATTGTATGTTAACCATGCACCGACGGTAGGTATAGACAAATACTGTTGATATACGATGAATAGGAGTACTGTATTGCATGTTAACCACCGACGGTAGGTATTGATAAATACTGTTTGTAGACGATATATAGGAGCACTATATCGCATGTTAACTACCGACGGTAGGTTTAGAAAAATACTGATAATAGACGGTATATAGGAGCATTATATTGCATGTTAACCACCGACGGTAGGTATAGATAAATTCTGTTGATGGACGGTATATAGGAGAACTATATTGCATGCTAATCACCGACGGTAGGTATAGACAACTGTCAATAGACTGTGTAATGGAGCACTGTATTGTGTGTTAACCACCGACGGTAGGTACAGACAAATACTGGTGATCTACGGTGTATAGGAGCACTATACTCTATGTTAATTACCGACAGTAGGTATAGACAAATACTGTTGATAGACGGTTTATAGGAGCTCTATATTGTATGTTAACCACCGACGGTAGGTAAAGACAAATATTGCTGATATACGGTATATAGGAGTACTGTATTGCATGTTAACCACCGAAGGTAGGTATAGACAAATACTGTTGGTAGCCGGTAAATAGGAGCACTGTATTGTTATTGGTTGCTGTCTTTGATATTGATTTTACGTTTATCGTTTCAGCATTAATCGGGCTGTTAGTTTTCGTTTTTCGTCACATCTAGTCAGGAATGGGTTTTAATAGCATTTTACATGAATACATATGTGTAACTCATGGCTCACGTTCGTTTGTCTTTGGTGGATAAGTTTCTTATTGGCAATATTACCACATATCTTTTGAATTTTCATTGTATCATCTAAACATGTAAAATTCGTATACTAGTATAGAAAATATATACGTATATATAATATATATATAATATAAAAAAGTAGATGTTGTATGATTTCCAATGAGACACCAGTAGTGTTTGTGGGACAGAATGACCCCCATTAAGGTGGACGTCGGACGCTGACGCCATATTTGAAAGTTGGCGCGGACGCCGACGCCATATTTGGGCCTAAAAGCGGACGCCATAGTCGACCTTGAAATCAAGACGCAAACTTTGGGTTGGACCATGTTACTCGGACATCGAGACGCCGACGCCATATTTGGGCTTAAATCCTGGACGCTATATCTTAATGTTTGACCAGGCTACCATCCAGGGTGGATACTATTAGTGACCCTAGAAAGAGTTTTTCAAGACTTATGACCTGCTACACATCCATGTAGGTGTTTTAAGATTTTTTTCCTTTTCTTCTGTTTTTTTTCTTTTTTTGTATCATTATTTTTCATTTAACCAAATAGGGCTACGAGTTTACTGTCATTCTGAATCGTGTCAGTGGATGAAAAGTTGTTGATAATGTCCTTCATCTCGAGTCCCCGACATCTCAATTTGACGTAATAAATGCAATACAGGCCACATGTATCTGAATCATCGAGTTGGATTTGATTGCAAACCACACAGTATTTCGGTCCATTGTCGATGAGTACATTTCTGAAATAGCGTTGGTACTTTTCTGGTAATCGTCCTAAGGAGTCGAAAAATTCTGATGGACCCGATGCGGGGAAATGAAATGCAACCCAATGACTCCCCTTTTGATCACAGTTGTCCGTATGGACCACAAACCTTCTAGGCCTGTCGCTCACATATCTAGGCAAGTCTTCGGCACAGCAAACTGTCACGGGCAATCCACTCAAAGCATCCTCTTCATCTTTCCCGGTCATCGGGAGAGCAATGCCGTTTTTATTCCCACATCCTTGCTGGCGTTGGGCTTCTAATCCACGTAGGTGAGCAAAACACTACTCCACAATCCTGACAGGCGATGAGATCTTTTCGTGTTTCAACATCCTCTGACGAACTATGTGTTGTCTCGTCGGCAATATCTTCGTCTGATGAGACCGAACTATCGTCTTCAAAAGTATTCTAGAGACGGTCGTCATCCCTCTGTCCGTCAGGTGTCTCTCCTTGACCGACCTGCAAGACCTCTGTGTGCAATCTGGAGGCTTCTAGGGTTCTAGCTTTTAGATCAACAAGAAGGTACCCGAAAGGTGTCCTCGTTGCCTCTTCAAATCTCCGGAGAAAGAAGTCCCCTCGAGAAGGATACATCTGTCGGCCAAGAGTCACGTTGGGCTGTCGATCAATGGGGTTATTAAAGAGAACGAGATAATGACAGTTTCGTCTCTGGGTGGGGTCTTTGCCAAAGTATAAATTCTGATTTAAAACGACGACCGATAAATTCCTATGGTGACACCCTTCCGTAAACAAATCATTTATTCTGGAGTCTTTGGCCGATGTCGACATGAGGTCATCTAATAGGATCATGTGTCGAATGTTGGGATCGAAAAAATCGTCCCTTTCGAGATCAAAAGGAATTCCACGAATGAATTCAACGCGCGGAAGCACTGTTCGTTGTATTTCCTCGTAAAGAGGTTGCCACCTTTTATACAACCAAACGATCCTGTCTGGACTAGGACTTCACAGCCTTTTTATGTGTAGAAACAAATAAAATAAAATAAGTTTTTCCGCAGGAGGTTGGACCGGACACAATCATGGTGAAAGGGTGTGTAAACACGAAAGCCTTCTGCTGCTGCTTTTGCTGCTGTTGCTTCTTTTTCTGCTGCTGATGGGTAACACCTGGGTGGTATAGTGGCTCATCGGAAGAATGCTTACTTCTCATATGTCTTTGAATATCGTGCAGCCACACATACACTTTACGTCAAATATTGCAATTAAACATACTAGTACTCGTAATTTCCTAAATGACAGTGAGTAGTTTCCTCTTATAGATTTACTTCACTTCCTTCGGAAATATAGCCAGAGGAATACATGGTCATCTTTTAGACGACATATTTGAAGATGATCGTCTCTCAAAACAAATTCGATGTGATACAATTCATTCCTGGTTACCGTGAAATAGACTGGTTTCCCAAACGTCACGTCCGTGATATCTTCATTTAATCGTATCGACTGGAGAATATTGAGAGATTTCCCTAACGTACGACTGGTGCACGAAATCGGAACAGAAGTACATACGTCTCGTTTAGGCTTCTAATTCCGGTATGAACGACACCTTCAATGCACATTCCCACGATCCATCCAACGTAGAGCGTTTTGGAAGGCTCACTTTGAAATTGCCACGTACGTTATTTTCAAACGATGGATGAAAGCGAGTTTTCGCTATTAATAAATAAACAAAACTCGTCCATAGTGTTAATTCCAGTGAAACCTTTAGTATCTCTCTTATAGCTTTGTTTAACTCAAACCCGTATTTAAGGAAATAAACGGAGATAGTAATTGATTGCTTAACGTCCAGGGGCAAATAGTTCATGAATGTTTAGAACACGTTAACCATAAATACAATAGGTATAGGTCTTGTAAAAGAGGCCGCCCCGCGGGATAAAGGGTATATTGGATACGAACATAAATTTTGCCTTGCAATAGGCTAAAATGTATTGTGTATAACTATATAAGTACAGTAGACTAATTTATCTTCTATACGGTTGAAATAATTATTATAGTCAATACAAATTTTGTTGTTTCTGTATAATTAATTAATCCTCCTGATCATCTTTCTTCCTTAAGCATTTAGTAATCTTCATCATAATTTTATGTTGAGGACTATATAGACATAAAACTTGTTTGATTGGACCGTATGCTAAGAGCCGGCCACCTACAGAGCCAGAATCATCTCATTTATACCGGTTCAAACCGATTCTTGCACGTGCACAAACAAACAAAAAATGCTACTGCAATTATATACAGTCATATTTGTTTGTATTCCTCTATAATTTTTTTTATAGTTTAACATCCCATAATTCTTAATTCCATATATTTAAGCAGCCGTATATTTCTCTATTCGATATATTTTACCCTGTGAGTCCCTATTTCACATGATTCTTTATATTTATTTTGGTCATATTTCTTTATTCTTTATTTTTCTCGCCCATATCATTCTTTATTTATTTTTTCGTCCATTATTCTCTATTCTGTAAACCCAATCCAAACTCCTTGTATATAAATATTGATTGATTAAATATATTATCCGTGTATTTTTGAAGATAAAAACCAACTACGACCGTGGAACTTTCAAATTTATAGATAAGATTATGTTAAATAAGAAACAATTTTAAATGACCTGACGTGGTTTTAGTTTTAAATCATTTGGGTTGAAATCCTAATCATATGATAGTAATTATATGTGGTTGAAACGAGTTGGAATGCAATACTACTAAATATTTACGGTTGTCATCCTTATCTAAAAAAATAAAGATAATTATTTAATGTCACAGACTATATTTTTATAATTGGTGTCCGTTAATTAGAACCAAATAAAAAAGTGTACACCTGTAAACATGTTATTGAAAGAAAGTGTATAAAGATACTTATTTTTAATCACCAGATGTGCTTTATCCCTTAATCTAATTATTTGAGATGTCATGTTAATCAGGACCATAGGATATTAATTAACTGGTTCAAATAAGTCGGAAAGCTACGGACGCCCATAGGACCTCCCACAAATATAATGTGAATTCGAAATCACGAATTTAAATCGTTATTACGAATTTTATAATTCGTTATAACAGCTTAAATTTGTTACAACGAATTGGTGGAAATCGTTATATCAGATTTTGTAATTCGTTACGAATTATTACAAATTAAATTCGTTATCACAATTTTTTGTAATGTGTGATAACGAATTAAAATCGTTATAACGAATTGTATAATTGGTTATTACGGATTAAATTCGTGATAACGAATTTGTGGAATTTGTTATCACATTTTTTAAAATGTAATTTGTGATTCCAGATTAAAAACATTTTTACCTAAATTTGAACTAGCTCACCTGGCACACAAGGTTAAGTGAGCTTTTTTCTCTTTACTGAAACCTTTTGGTCAAAGTTAAACAAACTTGACCACGAGCAATTTAGTTTTAACGATTTCTATCTTAAAAATTAGCAAAATTGTTTGGACACTTAATTTGGTTGTTTGTTGGTTTTGTTTTGTTTTTGTAAATTAGCGCTGAATGGGCACAACTTCAGAACGGTAAAAGTGACGTCGCCCAATTTCAAACTTGATCATCAGTGTTTTGTGTTAATAAACATTGTGTATTAGTTCAATAACATTTGGTTGAGGCAAATTAAATGTAGAGAGCGGAAATTACAGAATAAGCACTAAGTCTTTGACCATTTGTAAAGGAGCATAACTCACGAACTATAAAAGAGACGCCATTCAATTTCAAATTTGATCTGTGTGTTTTAGTAATTGGCATAGTGTATAAGTTGAATTTACAACATTTGGTTGAGGCAAACGGAAACCATTTCTGGGAACGTACCCGACAAACGGACTGGACTGACGGACAAGGGCTAGACTAACCTTCTCCCACGCCTAGCGACGGGGGCATAAAAAATGTGTTTGATACCCATAATTCGTGACAGTAACATTTGCATTCCTTTTTTTTTTTTAATTTAAAGTCTTCTTAGACATGCGATTTCCTTCGTGTGTATCGCCAATTAATATATTTTACACAGAATCAAAAGAAGTAGTTTCGGCAACATGGTTAATCGAAGTGTAAAACCTAAGATTTTCATCCCTAGGTTTACACTTCGATAAATCATGTTGGCGAAACTATTTTCGTTGCATCTGTGTAAAATGTATCCAGGTACACACACTAATGATATTCACCGCTTAAAAAAACTTTGGTAGAAAATAAAAAATAAAAATATTTCGGTCAAGAAATATGAGAATTAGACATATTTTCCCCCGGAGAGTTTCGGTGAGTAAACTGGGTCGCTGGCTAATAAACCCACCCGTTTACACGACAAAAATTTCTAGGTATAGTGTAAAACTAAATTTATTGCGGTCAAGTTTGTTTCACTTTGGCAAAAAAGTTTTAATGAAGAAGATTTTTGTAAAAGTAATAAACAGCGATGGGTGCAAAGTGAGGAAGAAAGCTCTCTTAATTCTGTGTGCCATGTGAGCTAAAAATCTGTGATAATGAATTTTAATCTGAAATTACTAATTACAATAAAAACTGTGATGACGAATTCCACAAATCGTTATAACGAATTTATCGTTATCACAAATTACAAAAAATTCTACAATTCGTTATAACGATAAAATCGTTATAACGAATTTATCGTTATCACAAATTACAAAAAATTGTGATAAGGAATTTAATTCTTAATAACGAATTACAAGATCTGTTATAACGATTTCCACCAATTCATTATCACAAATTTTATCTGTTAAAACGAATTATAAAATTCGTGATAACGATTTAAATTCGTGATTTCGAATTCAAATTATACTTTTGGAAGGTCCTAAATGGGCTTCCGTAGAAAGCAATACTATTGAATGTTTCACGATTGTCATGTTATTAAGATAAGAAATCCAAAAATTAAAAACATAAAGACAAATATTTTATGTATTGATAACAAACATTTTAATCCAATTCTCTTTACACGGGAATAGTTCTGCCTACTGCATTGAGTGACAGTTTTTCTGATTAATATATATAGTATATCTTGGAGAATTCTTACAGTTGTTATAAACATGTATAAGCAGTTAATTATTTAAGAGGTAGAAGACTCTTTTCAGAATTATCACAGACTTCTTACCTAGGGGTTGGGTAAGCGTTTATCAAAGACAAATTCTCGTCCGTTTTCGAGAATATACCGTCCACTTTTAAGGGTGTGACGTCACCTTAAAGGGTAGTCTGATGCAACATTAAGGTATAGCGTCCAAGTTTAAAACTCAAATATAGCGTCGGCGTCTCGATGTCCGAATCACACGGTCCAACCCCAAATTTGCGTCCCGATTTCATGGTCGACCATGGCGTCCGCGTTAATGCCCAAATATGGCGTCGGCGTTCACACCCAGGTCCAAATATGGCGTCAGCGTCCGACGTCCACCTTTATGGGGTCATACTGTCCCACAAACACTACTGACAACTCTCCACAAGAGACTAAAATGGCACAGAAATTAAAAACTATAGGTCACCTAAGGCCTTCAACAATGAGCACAGCCCACACCGCATAGTCAGCTATAACAGGTCCCGAAATGACAATGTGAAACAATTTAAACGATAAAACTAACGACCTAATTTATATACAAAAAATGAACGAAAAACAAATATGTAACATATAAACAAACGACAACCACTGAATTACAGTCTCCTAACTTGGGACAGGCACATACATAGAGAATGTGGCGGGGTTAAACATGTTAGCGGGATCCCAAACATCCCATAACCTGGGACTTTGGTGTAACAGTACAACATAAGAACGAACTATAAAAATCTGTTGAAAAAGGCTTACTCATCAGATGGAAAAAAAATACAAATATATTAGATCCATACAATACATACAGACCATATATCGAAACCAATATATACTTAGCATTCAGCCAATCAAACAAAATGCATCTTAGAACCAAAGATCATTTTCATTTGAAAATGCCTGTACCAAGTCAGGAATATGACAGTTTTTGTCCATTCGTTTTTGATGCGTTTTGTTATTTGATTTTGCCGTGTGATTATGGACTTTCCCAATTGATCTTCCTCTAAGTTCAGTATTATTGTGATTTTACTTTTCACACTGTATATGGGTTAGAGATCTTAAAACAGAGTTTTTTTGGACACTGTATATGAGTCAGAGATACAGTTTGCATACAGACTGTATCTAAAAATTAGACCCATAGATGAAGTATACAGAAAATGCATACAGACTGTATATAAGAACCACAGGCAGTGCACACACTTTATCTTGCAGTAACAGGCAAAACATACAGACTTTTATTTCAACTTGGAACAACTTACAATGCATACATACTGTGTCTCTGATCCATAGACAGTGTTAACCGACTAAATCTAAGATATACCGACAATAGAAGTATCTTAGACTCATAGTCAAAGCATATAAACAATGTATAAAGACTAAGAACGACGTACAATACATAAACTTAATTTAATTTACAACAAAGAAAATGCATACAGACTGTATCTGGGAAGCACAAACAATGCATTGACTATGTGTAATCAAATAACCTTTGTGAGCACGCTCACATACTTCACAGCCAGACATTGTCACTAAGCAAACAAAATTTCAACAGATTATTTAGTTCAAACACGCATGAAATTCTGTTGTGTAATTTCAGAAGATATGCAGAAGTATATTTAGGCCGAAATTTTAAGTTCAGAAGGTATAGTTCCTAATTCCTTACAAGAGTACACACGTTGAAATTTCTCGCATTATTTATGTTGATAGACCTAAATATAAAGCTTTACTACAATTATCACATAAACTTATAATAACATGACCAAAGAAAATGAGATCAAGGTCATATGACCAAAATGAGGAATACATTTACACCTTACAATCATTCAATATAAATGAGGTCAAGGTCAGATGACACTTGGCACAAAAACTTAACACTGAACAATGAACCTCGAAAATGAGGTCAAGGTCAAATGAGACTTGCGAGGCTGACATCATAAGATATTTCCAGACACCAAATATAGTTGACCTATTGCATATAGTATTAGAAAAAACGAACAAAACTCAAAAGCTTAACTTTGACCATTGAACCAAGGAAATGAGGTCAAGATCAGATGACACCTGCCAGTTAGACATGTACACCTTACAATCCTTCCATACACCAAATATACAAGACATATTTTTTATAGTATCTGAGATATAGACTTGACCACCAAAAACTTAACCCTTTTCACTGATCCATGAAATGATGGCGAGGTCAAGTGAAAACTGTCTGATGGGCATGCTGACCAAGGTACGCAAATACTAAATATTGTTACCCATAATATAAGAGAAATTACAAAAACTCTAAACTTTTTTTTCAAGTAGTCACTGAACCATGAAAATGAGTTCAAGGACAATGGACATGTGACAGACGGAAACTTCCTAACTTAAGGCATCTGTATTTAAAGTATGGAGCATCCAGGTCGTTCGCCGTCTAAAATATAAAGCTTTTAAGAAGTGAACTAACGTTGTCGCCGCCGCCGCCGGATCACTATTCCTATGTCGAGCTTTCTGCGACAAAAGTCGCAGGCTCGACAAAAACAAGAATGTGTCCATCGTACACCGTTCCCCACTTGCCCTATCATTTTCTATGTTCAGTGGACCGTGAAATAGGGGAAAAAACCTTCGTTGGCATTAAGCTTAGAAAAAAAACATATTATTGGAAACATATGTACTAAGTGCCCATTTATTATCGTAGGTGGGGCATAAGAAAATTAATCATAATTTTCTGCCAATATGCACATTAACATAGCATGTCCTAACTATCTTAAAAATTCATGAAACTCTGTTGTGGTCTTTAGACAGATTTTATGACAAAACTGTTGTAGGAGTATATAGAAAATCAATGAATTGATAATTTCATAATTTCCTCATTATCTACAAAGATTTATAAAACTCTGTTATGTGGTTTCAGAGGAGTTGCAATAACGAGAACAGGACTGACAGACCGATGGATCAAAAACATTGTACCATAAAGAACTTTGTTTGGTTTGGTATAATAAAGGGTCTGCTAAATAATGTAAGGCTTATGAAGTTTTACACTCCTACCTAGGAGTCTACTCCCGTATTCGGAAGAAGAAGAAGAAGAAGAAGGTTGAGATAAATTAGTCATTTGGTCACACCAGTTTTTTGGCGAGATTCGTTTTGTTCAGTCCTTTGTTGTGTTTTGCATACTGTTGTTTGTTTTTTAATCTTTCTCTTTTTTGCCGTGGTTTTGTCAGTTTATTATTGACTTATGTGTTTGAATAAGCCTTTAGTATCTTTCGCCTCTCTCTTCGGTCAATTTGATTATGTGGGACATACAGATTTAGACCAAAACTTGTCTCTGATTGTTTCGAGATTATTGCAGATGTAAATCATACTATAAAATTGAGAATGGAAATGGGGAATGTGTCAAGGAGACAACAGCCCGACCATAGAGCAGACAACAGCCGAAGGCCACCGATAGATCTTCAATGTAGCGAGAAACTCCCGCACACGGAGGTGTCCGTCAGCTGGCCCCTAAACAAATATGTATACTAGTTCAGTGATAATGGACGTCATACTAAGCTCCGAATTATACACAAGAAACTAAAATTAAAAATCATACAAGACTAACATAGGTCAGAGGCTCCTGACTTAGGACAGGCGCAATATTGCGGCGGGTTAAACCTGTTTTTTGAGATCTCAACCCTCCCCTATACCTGTAGCCAATGTAGAAAAAACAAAGGCGCAACAATACGCAGAGTAAAACTCAGTTTAAGAGAAGTCCGAGTCCGATGTCAGAATATGAAACAAAAGAAAATAAACAAAATGACAATACATAAATAACAACAGACTACTAGCAGTTATTGACATGCCAGAACCAGACCTCAATTAAACTGATTGAAAGATTATGTCTTCATCATTGAATATCAGGCACAATCCCTCCTGTTAGGGGTTTAGTATTTTACCATCATGAAATATACAACCCTCTTATTTACAATATCATTTGATCAACACCTATTTACAAGGGTCTATTTGATATGATTTTTCTCATTGTTGAAGGCTGTATGGTTGCATATAACTGCTTATATACACTTTATTTGAACTTGAGTGGATACATGTAGGTGTCTCATTGGCAATCATACCACATCTCCTTATTTTTACAGTATTGTATCAGTACTGTTACCTAATAAAAGGACAAAACAAGACAGCAATTTGACAAAACTAAAGACATACATACTTGATTTTACTTCTCTAAAGATATAAACATAATTTTCATAGTTCGTATCTGAACATGTACAAAGCCATGGGAATTTTAAGGGACTATATTTCAGTGTGCATATATTTAGTAGCTAATCTGGTTACTTCCTGTTTATCAGACCGGTACCTTAGAAAAGAATTGTGACAATATATCCAATCTTTTCAAAAACCAAAGACTAACGTCACTAGGAGCAGCAGTTAGTTGTCATAGAAACTCTAGATAGAAAGATAATCTGCCACTTTTATAAAAGGGACTACACATAGTTTTTGAAAGGGTATAATCGGTTTGTGCCGAAATTACTTTCTTTAGTTCAGAAACTCATTTGTGCTAAATGGTAATATCCACCCACATTTAGGACTGGCAGTTATTTGTAGTTTTTATCAACAGCTTGCACTTTTTCTAAATTATATTTGCTTCTTTTAAGACTGACCAAAACTGTTTTTTTACCATTGTGGTTTGATTAAGGTAGTATATATCAAACAGCTGTTGGAAATATTATGGACAACCCTCTTATTTACAATATCATTTGATCAACACCTAGTGGTCTTTGGTGGTATCTCGCATAACATTAATAAGGTCTTTTTTAAAAGGCAACTTGAAATTATTGGTCTCATATTTATGTGCTGTAGCAAATGTATGGGCTGCATATATGATAGCAATATATTCTTATGTTTTCAATGACCCCTTATTTCTTCACTCCACATTATAAGATAGAAATAAATGTTATTCCATATTTTATTGGTTTTTTAAAAGGTATCATAATTTAGACATAAAGACAAAACTAAGCACAGTGAAAAAAGTCTACTCTGTCCTGTAAAGTTTGAGATGTTTTTGTTGTTCAATCTTTGTCACTTGTATGGAAACACTAAATCTTGATAACCTACAACAGAAATATTATCACTTTCATGCATGTAATAAAGAAAATGATAAATTAGACCAGATCTCCACATTAATAATATAAAAACTAGAGGCTTCAATGAGCCTGTGTCACTCACATGATACTTTTATTTACAATTGATGTATGATACAGAATTTGTCCATACCAACCGTCAGTACTTAACATACAATACAGTACTCCTATACACTGTCTATATACAGTATTTGTCGGATTTTGTCCATACCTATCGTCGATGGTTGACATAAAATACAATACTCCTATATACCGTATATCAACAGTACTTGTCTATACCTACCGTCGGTGGTTAACATACGATATAGTGCTCCTATATACCGTTTATCACCAGTATTTGTCTATACCTACCGTCGGTTGTTAACATACGATATAGTGCTCCTATAAACCGTCTATCAACAGTATTTGGCTATACCTACCGTCGGTGCTTAACATAGTGCTCCTATAAACTGTCTATCAACAGTATTTGTCTATACCTATCGTCGGTGGTTAACATACAATATAGTGCTCCTATATACCGTCTATCAACAGTATTTGGCTATACCTACCGTCGGTGCTTAACATACAATATAGTGCTCCTATATACCGTCTATCAACACTATGTTTCAAACCTGTTTCTATACCTACCGTCGGTGGTAAACATGCAATACAGTGCACCTATATACCGTTTATCACCAGTATTTGTCTATACCTACCGTCGGTGGTTAACATACAATATAGTGCTCCTATATACCGTCTATCAACAGTATTTGGCTATACCTACCGTTGGTGCTTAACATACAATATAGTGCTCCTATATACTGTCTATCAACAGTATTTGTCTATACCTACTGTCGGTAGTTAACATACAATATAGTGCTCCTATATACCGTCTATCAACAGTATTTGTCTATACCTACTGTCGGTAGTTAACATACAATATAGTGCTCCTATATACCGTCTATCAACAGTATTTGTCTATACCTACTGTCGATAGTTAACATACAATATAGTGCTCCTATATACCGTCTATCAACCAGCTGCTATCAACAGTATTTTTCTATACCTATTGTCGGTAGTTAACTATAATATAGTGCTCATATATACCGTATATCAACAGTATTTGTCTATACCTACCGTCGGTGGTTAACATATAATACAGTCCTTCTATATACCATCTATCAACACTATGTTTCTATACCTACCATTGGTAGTTAACAAGCAATACAGTACTCCTAGTATAACATATATCAACAGTATTTGTCTATACCTACCGTCGGTGGTTAACATACAATATAGTGATACTATATACCGTCTATCAACAGTATTTGTCAATACCTACTCTCGGTAGTTAACATACAATATAGTGCTCCTATATACCGTCTATCAACAGTATTTGTCTATACCTACTGTCGGTAGTTAACATACAATATAGTGCTCCTATATACCGTCTATCAACAGCATTTGTCTATACCTACCGTCGGTGGTTAACATACAATATAGTGATCCTATATACCGTCTATCAACAGTATTTGTCTATACCTACTGTCGGTAGTTTACATACAATATAGTGCTCATATATACCGTATATCAACAGTATTTGTCTATAACTACCGTCGGTGGTTAACATACGATATAGTGCTCCTATATACCGTCTATCAACAGTATTTGTCTATACCTACTGTCGGTAGTTAACATACAATATAGTGCTCCTATATACCGTCTATCAACAGTATTTGACTATACCTACTGTCGGTAGATAACATACAACATAGTGATCCTATATACCGTCTATCAACAGTATTTGTCTATACCTACTGCCGGTAGTTAACATACAATATAGTGCTCCTATATACCGTCTATCAACAGTATTTGTCTATACCTACTGTCGGTAGTTAACATACAATGTAGTGATCCTATATATATATACCGTCTATCAACAGTATGTGTCTATACCTACTGTCGGTAGTTAACATACAATATAGTGCTCCTATATACCGTCTATAAACAGTATTTGTCTATACCTACTGTAAGTAGTTAACATACAATATAGTGATACTATATACCGTCTATCAACAGTATTTGTCTAAACCTACCGTCGGTGGTTAACATACAATACAGTCCTTCTATATACCATCTATCAACACTATGTTTCTATACCTACCATTGGTAGTTAACAAGCAATACAGTACTCCTAGTATACCATATATCCACAGTATGTGTCTATACCTACTGTCGGTAGTTAACATACAATGTAGTGATCCTATATATATACCGTCTATCAACAGTATGTGTCTATACCTACTGTCGGTAGTTAACATACATTATAGTGCTCCTATATACCGTCTATAAACAGTATTTGTCTATACCTACTGTAAGTAGTTAACATACAATATAGTGATACTATATACCGTCTATCAACAGTATTTGTCTATACCTACCGTCGGTGGTTAACATACAATACAGTCCTTCTATATACCATCTATCAACACTATGTTTCTATACCTACCATTGGTAGTTAACAAGCAATACAGTACTCCTAGTATACCATATATCAACAGTATGTGTCTATACCTACCGTCGGTGGTTAACATACAATATAGTGATACTATATACCGTCTATCACCAGTATTTGTCTATACCTACTGTCGGTAGTTAACATACAATATAGTGCTCCTATATACCGTCTATCAACAGTATTTGTCTATACATACTGTAAGTAGTTAACATACAATATAGTGCTCCTATATACCGTCTATCAACAGTATTTGTCTATACCTACAGTAGGTAGTTAACATACAATATAGTACTCCTATATACCGTCTATCAACAGTATTTGTCTATACATACTGTAAGTAGTTAACATACAACATAGTGCTCCTATATACCGTCTATCAACAGTATTTGTCTGTACCTACTGTCGGTAGTTAACATACAATATAGTGCTCCTATATACCGTCTATCAACAGTATGTGTCTATACCTACTGTCGGTAGTTAACATACAATATAGTACTCCTATATACCGTCTATCAACAGTATTTGTCTATACATACTGTAAGTAGTTAACATACAATATAGTGCTCCTATATACCGTCTATCAACAGTATTTGTCTGTACCTACTGTCGGTAGTTAACATACAATATAGTGCTCCTATATACCGTCTATCAACAGTATTTGTCTATACTTACTGTCGGTAGTTTACATACAATATAGTGCTCCTATACACAGTCTATCAACAGTATTTCTCTATACCTACTGTTTGTAGTTAACATACAATATAGTGCTTCTATATACCGTCTATCAACAGTATTTGTCTATACCTAGCGTCAGTGGTTAACATACAATATAGTGCTCCTTTATACCGTCTATCAACAGTATTTGTCTATACCTACTGTCGGTAGTTAACATACAATATAGTGCTCCTATATACCGTTTATCACCAGCATTTGTCTATACCTACCGTCCGTGGTTAACATACGATATAGTGCTCCTATATACCGTCTATCAACAGTATTTGGCTATACCTATTGTCAGTGGTTAATATAGAATATAGTGCTCCTATATACTGTCTATCACCAGTATTTGTCTATACCTACCGTCGCTGGTTAACATGGAATATAGTGCTCCTATATACCGTCTATCAACAGTATTTGTCTATACCTACAGTAGGTAGTTAACATACAATATAGTACTCCTATATACCGTCTATCAACAGTATTTGTCTATACATACTGTAAGTAGTTAACATACAACATAGTGCTCCTATATACCGTCTATCAACAGTATTTGTCTGTACCTACTGTCGGTAGTTAACATACAATATAGTGCTCCTATATACCGTCTATCAACAGTATGTGTCTATACCTACTGTCGGTAGTTAACATACAATATAGTACTCCTATATACCGTCTATCAACAGTATTTGTCTATACATACTGTAAGTAGTTAACATACAATATAGTGCTCCTATATACCGTCTATCAACAGTATTTGTCTGTACCTACTGTCGGTAGTTAACATACAATATAGTGCTCCTATATACCGTCTATCAACAGTATTTGTCTATACTTACTGTCGGTAGTTTACATACAATATAGTGCTCCTATAAACAGTCTATCAACAGTATTTGTCTATACCTACTGTTTGTAGTTAACATACAATATAGTGCTCCTATATACCGTCTATCAACAGTATTTGTCTATACCTAGCGTCAGTGGTTAACATACAATATAGTGCTCCTTTATACCGTCTATCAACAGTATTTGTCTATACCTACAGTCGGTAGTTAACATACAATATAGTGCTCCTATATACCGTTTATCACCCGTATTTGTCTATACCTACCGTCCGTGGTTAACATACGATATAGTGCTCCTATATACCGTCTATCAACAGTATTTGGCTATACCTATTGTCAGTGGTTAACATAGAATATAGTGCTCCTATATACTGTCTATCACCAGTATTTGTCTATACCTACCGTCGCTGGTTAACATGGAATATAGTGCTCCTATATACCGTCTATCAACAGTATTTGTCTATACCTACCTCCGGTGGTTAACATAGAATATAGTGCTCCTATATACCCAGGGGGATAACGGATCTGCATCTAGAATTTATCATGCTGGCCTTTTTTTGGATTTTTAAAATTCTTGTTATCCCTTCATTTTGACATTCATCCCAAATAATACAACAGTAGTCAATGAGGGGCAAAATATCCATTGTATTATGTTTTCTTGCATTTATATTAAAAAAAATCTTTATTTAAGAAAGATGGTATATTCTGGATGATATATTAGCACAACCTTGGTTAATTTGATTTCAACAGTTATTTAGTGGGCTGTCAATTTTGAAACTAATATTTTTTCACATGAAGAATTTTATAATACTTTAATTTATTATCAAGTTTGGTTGAAAAGTCTGAATAGTTTCTGCTTTGTTCAAGTAATCAAACGTTAACATTTTGTTTCATTTGCATTTATGAACATGTTATTCATTTTACACCACTCTTCAACCCTGTATAAATCTTCTTGAACATCATCATTTATATTTTCTAGATGTTTCCCCCTGATTTATGATTAATGATGTCATCACTGATGATCAGCATATACAACGATATAGGTCTGTTTCACAATTTTCAATGCATAAAATGATAAGGGAAGGTCATTTATAAATAGCACAAACAATAGAGGACAAGGTATAGAACATTGGGGGACACCAAATTTTACATGTTGTTGTTCAGAGTTAACATTACAAATGTATACCTGTTGTTATTCAGGTATGACTTAAAACTAGAGGCTCTAAAGAGCCTGTGTCGCTCACCTTGGTCTATGTGAATATTAAACAATGGACACCGATGGATTCATGACAAAATTGTGTTTTGGTGATGGTGATGTGTTTGTAGATCTTACTTTACTAAACATTCTTGCTGCTTATAATTATCTCTATCTATAACAGTACTTTCTGTGGAAAATGTTATTGAAAATCTTCAAATTTTAAGAAAATTGTTAAAAATTGACTATGAAGGGCAATAACTCCTTAGGGGGTCAATTGACTATTTTAATCAAACTGACTTATTTTTAGTTCTTACTTTGCTGTACATTATTACTGTTTACAGTTTATCTCTATCTATAATAATATTCAAGATAATAACAAACTAGAGGCTCTCAAGAGCCTGTGTCGCTCACCTGTTAATGTGTTTACTGATGTCGGCCATCTTTGTTGGTAGGCGGGGTCATTAGACACTTTTTTTTTAAATAGATACCCTAGTATTATGATTGTAGCCAAGTTTGGTTAAATTTGGCCAAGTCGTTTTAGAAAAGATTTTTATACAAGTTACAAAAATGACGAAAAGTTGTTCAATATTGACTATAAATTTATAAAGGGCAATAACTCCTTAAGGGGTCCTCTAACAATTTTGATCATGCTGACTTATTTGTTGATCTTACTTTGCTGAACATTATTGCTGTTTACAGTTTATCTCTATCTATAATAGTATTCAAGATAATAACCAAAAACTGCAAAATTTCCTTAAAATCACCAATTTTAGGGCAGCAACCCAACAACAGGTTGTCCGATTCAACTCAAAATTTGTGAGGGGATATATCTTATTCTGATAGACATTTAAATCTTGAAAGATTTGCCCTAAATGTCTTAGTTTCAAAGATATAAAGCAAAAACTGCATTTTACCACTGTGTTCTAATTTTAGCCATGTCGGCCATTTTGTTTGGTAGGCTGGGTCATCGGACACATTTTTTTAACTATAAACCACAATGATAATTGTGGCCAAGTTTGGTTAAATTTGGCAAAGTAGTTTTGGAGAAGAAGATTTTTAGAAAAGTTACAAAAAATGACGAAAAGTTTTTAAAAATTGACTATAAAGGGCAATAACTCCTTAGCGGGTCAACTGACAATTTTGGTAATGTTGACTTATTTGTAGGTCTTACTTTGCTGAACATTATTGCTGTTTACAGTTTATCTCTATCTATAATAGTATTCAAGATAATAACCAAAAACTGCAAAATTTCCTTAAAATAACCATTTCACAGGCAGCAACCCAACAACAGGTTGTCCTATTCGTCTGAAAATTTCAGGGCAGATAGATCTTCACCTGATCAACCATTTTACCCCATGTCAGATTTGCTCTAAATGCTTTGGTTTTTGAGTTATAAGCCAAAAACTGCATTTTACCCCTATGTTCTATTTTTAGCCATGGCGGCCATCTTGGTTGGTTTGACGGGTCACACCACACATTTTTAAAACTAGATACCCCAAGGATGATTGTGGCCAAGTTTGGTAGAATTTGGCCCAGTAGTTTCAGAGGAGAAGATTTTTGTAAAAGTTTACGGACGACGGACGACGGACGCAGGACGACAGACGACAGACGCCAAGTGATGAGAAAAGCTCACTTGACCTTTCAGGTCAGGTGAGCTAAAAAACAGCAAAATTTCCTAAAATTTACCAATTCAGGGGCAGCAACCTAACAACCTATTATCCGATTCATCTGAAAATTTCAGGGCAGATAGATCGTGACCTAATCAATAATTTTATAAATCTCAAGAAAAATGCTAGGTTTAAATTACCATCATTCATTTCTTTCAACCATGTTTTACAAAATAAAATAATAGCCTGTCAAGACGTCATTATTATAGTATTAATGAATGGGTGTTTTTATAATGGTCCTGTTATATGTCCAAGGTCTGTAATAATGGTCGAGGAAGTTTGTAATGGCCCGAGGCAACACCGAGGGCCATTACAGACATCTGAGGCCATTATTACTGACCGAGGACATATAACAGGGCCATTATAAAAACACCCATTTCTTAATACATTTATTAACCAACTGAACAAAAGTATATGTCTTGCTACCAACTTGATGTACTCTCTTACTCTTTTAATGACAGTTTAGTTTGAAAAAAATTAATTTGTACTTCATCATGATAAAGCTTTAAATATACCAAATATCCAAATAAAGTTGAAAGAAGTTATGTGTTGAAAAACAGGATGAACAGTGATCCCTTTATATGGTTCTTTAATGTTAGTTGCTGGTTACTAAATAAAATAAAATACAAAAAGGAATTATACTCTTTAAAACTTAATTTTATTAACTTTATTAAAAAAAACCTAACTGGGCTTAATACAGACAAACTGGGCATTAATACAGGGCCATTACAGAAAAACAGGGCCATTACAGAAAATATGTAATTTTTTAATAAATAGTCATTTTTGGCAATAATGTACTTAGTTGGTTAATAAATCATAATAATTTGGTCTAATTTTGGGATAACAATACATTTAACTTCCTTTGATGTCGGGGAGGGGATACGTTTTAACAATTAATTATTCTTGAAACTAACAATAATTATTTCTTATTGTTACTTTGTTCTGCGAGCGCGATTTGTGGTTCTTGAGTTATTTTAAAATAAAAGGGGGGAGGGGGGTGTTACTATATTAAATTTACCCAGTTTGGAGACAATAAATATTTAAAATCTAACCATGAACTTCAATGTTCCTGCATTTTTTTTAGCAGAACAAACACGAGGGCATTCTCGTCTCTGTTATAATCAATAGTTAACTCATTTCTTTTTCTAGGTTATTTCTTAATCAATTATGATTATCAGCTGTCTATCTATTACCATGTTTATGTTAAACTGGTCCGTAATTCCATCGTGTATCGATAAGTGAACACAACAGGGATCCAGTCGTCTGTAGGAAGTACACCACTAATTCATGGTCCCATTGCTTTCTATGTTAAATTCCTCCGTTTCAAGCAGGCACACCTCTTTTGTTTTAAGTTCAAATAAAGTGGCAATCATTGCATTGCAAAGCAACACTTTATGGTGTCTTGTACTGACAAAATCAACATACCTTTAATTGCATATAAGAAAGAACTGGTTCCCAGAACTTCGGATGTACCCAAACAGGTACTTCAGATCTGAAAAACAGACAAAATGTACCCTCTTTTTAAAATTTGATGCAGTTTTTTTAATATTCAAAATTAAAAGTCCAAAAGTGTTCTACAATGATCACCAGTCCTTCAGCTTTCGATACCAAAAATACTTAAATATTCTACATATTTTGAAAGTTACACTCATGCGTAGGAACTATTTTGTGTTAAATATGTACTACTTTCTGTGCTTTCTGGCCGGGCCCGAATTAGTGGTGTTACACCTGTAAACCAACAACAAGGATAAAACAGGGTACACCGTTCCGTAATTTCGTATACTTTTCTTATCTTCATACTGAAGAGCTCCAAAAGTAGGCGTACTGGGCGGGTCTAAAAACCGACTCTCGGTGGTTAACGTCTCTCGATGGTTAACTTTAAGTGCCTACCGTAAACACAAAGTACATTAGATAATGACGAAAAAACCAAGAAGGAATGCATGTAATACATACTACAAACGAAAATAAAATTAAAAAATACAATATAGCAAGGATTATACTGAAAAAAACCTGACTGGAGTAAAGAGTTGGAAAAATTACCATGTCCGATCTAAAAAGTTCATCAAATAAACCAGAAACAGACTTTTACTCTAAATGGCCATCATTTTACCTTGTTTATATTTAGAAAGGAAAATACTTAAAATATGCAAGTATGTCCATATTTGTCTAGGATTATTCATTTAATGATTTTTTTTAATTCAAAGAGAGTTATTGAAGAACAGATTTTGTCTTTTTTTTTTTTTTTTTTTAACTTTAAATGTTTATTTGTCAAGGGAAGTTTGAGCAGCGGTTAAATGTACTGTTAAAGATTTAGAAAACTACATTTGTTTTTGTATTTGTATTGATTTAAAAAAAAGACTGCATTGTAAAAAACAAAAACTCATCATGCTTAAAATTTTGCGCGTCTCTCGCGCTTTTCGTCTTGAAATAACAAAGTTCAACTATCTCCCAAAAGAGCAAATATTAAAGAAAATGAAAACCCTGACCACATGCACACTTTCAAGAGGGGGGAGGGAAGGGGTTTTGCTGTTATGCTGTTATGGGGCATTTTAATTCTTTGTTATCTGTTATTCTGAAAATATATTTGCTGCGCGCTTGCGCAGTAATGTAAACAATTTTACCCAAGTAATCCGAATTAATAAAATCGAAGTTGACCCTGAGGGTTAGACTGGTTCCCGATCGCAATACTCAGTATGTAACTAGGTTCACACTGCCGATCAGATCAACTCGATCAAGCCCGATGAAGACAAATTACGTGATCGGGAGACTGGTCTGACTCAATCGACAAGAATGTTCGGGATAGTCTACCTTGCTCGTCATCGATCTGACTTTCTACCCGAGAGTTTTTAACATGTCAAAAACATTCGAGTAAGGATCGAGAAGCAAGTCACTCGAGAAGAGATCGAGTATTCGTCGAGTAGCGGTCGAATTGATCGAGAAAGGATCGTGTAGAGATGATCGAGTTTGGTCGAAATACAAAAATGTTACCAATCAGTACTCGATCATTTCGACCTTAGCTCGACTAATGTCCTATCATTTCCAGATTAACTCGACCAATGCCCGATCCTTTTGCGACCACATTCGACCACTCTTCGATCTCTACTCGGCCATACACGAGAACACATGACTGCTTTCTCTAAAAGTGTGGGCAGATCTGATTAACTCTCATAACTATGCTTCCGCAAAAATATGCTGGCAACATTATTTTTAACTGTACAAAAATTCCCCCATGTACAGTACGTGTCTTTACTTTTGCAAGGAAAAAAGAGACAAAAGACACCAAAGGAACAATCAAACTGAGAGGTCGAAAACAAACCGACACAGCCATAGCAAAAAATGGTAACCGATGATAAGACAAACAGCAGTCCACATGACATAGAAAACTAAAAACTTTGCAACACGTAACCCAACAAAACCTGGGATGATCTCAGATATTCCGGAAGGGAAGAAAATCCTGCAATTTTGGCACCGGCGGATTTTTCAAATATTAAAGTAAATATGCAATAATATTCATTGTTAGACTGCTGATGACTAAGTTATCTTTCAAAGTTGGTTTATAAGAAGATCAAGATTATATTTTACCTGATTTATGGGCTATTTTCTGTTTTGTCTGTTCGTATTTTCCCTTTGTGCAGAAATGTTTGTAGTATAAAAAAGAAGATATGGTACAATTGTCAATGAGACAGCTCTTCACAGAACACCAAATGACACAGAAATTATCAATAACAACGATAGGTCACCTTACAGTCATTTTTTTTCATTCGAACTTTTTGACGTAATTTCACACAAAAATGAGACGAAAGACAAATATTTTTTATTTGGTGCGAATTCTTTCTAACAGTAACGAATACAAACCGTTCAGCGAGCACAAGTTTTGATCATTTGTTTGTTTCTAATATACTTTTGCAAGTTTGAATAATACAATACACTCGCTGCAAATGCGTCTACAGTTTGTTGTTCGCCGTTAACTTTGCTAGTTCAAACGATGCATTTCTTTCTAACTTTAACATTAAATCAATTATCTAAACGTGTTCTTGCTTGTCATAACTCAAAACATTGTCTATAATTACTCAAAATTTCAATCCCCTCTAACCAAACGATACACTTGTTTCTACTTCTGTTACGCTTAAATTCTACTTTGGGTCAAATTTTGGGGAAATATGTGACATCTTTGCCCTTTTTTTTGCAATATTGTTTTGGCAAATACATACAGGTTGTTGCCATACAGCAAAAAGAAAATAAAAATATTTAACCATTCAACTACTGGATATCAAATCTATGAAAAATACTGATTACATACTTATGCACATATTTTTGACAAACAGTACGCTTTTATTTGTAAGAAAGTAAGGAGATGGGAATGGTACAGTTTATGCATATTGCTACTAATCCAGTGACAAATCTCATTTTGTGGTGTCATTTCCAAAAACAGCAATAAAACATATACGTGTCCACTATGTGTCAGTTTTTATAAGCATTGTGTTCCTCTTCATTGAGTTAGTGCAAGTCCTCTCAAATTGCCCTCACAGTGGTCGTCGTGTCAGCCACTGCCTCACCTAGATTTATGGGCGCCTGTTGGTGTCTACACCATCTTCTTCATCTTCTATACACTCTACAAGCTCTGTCATATCTATTAACCTGTGTCTCTGAGCTCTTACCACCTTGCCCACAAATCCAACTGCTTTATTTCTATGTAGATATTTTAAATGTATGATTTTACTCGGACCTTCTACTGAATATAACAAAATAAACGGAGAATGTGTCCATGGGACACCAATAATGCCCCAGCTAGCATATATAACATTATAAAGGGCCATGTTGGGACGTACGTGCGTACGGATGGATGGATGGACAAGGGTAACACTTAATGCCTACTCTGAAGCGGCAGGGAAAAAAATCGGACGTTTTCACACTAAAAATGTGCATACCCGACCAATTCCCGATTATCCCTACGACCCATATACGATCAGGTCGATCTGGTCTGGTCGAGATCAGGCTGAGATTGTGAATAGTTGATTTCGGTCTAGCTAGTAGAGTAAAGATAGTGAATTGATCGGAATTATCGAATAAGTATTCATTTTGTTGTCGGGATGGAGTCGGGATGGAGTCACTAAGGAGCCTTGAATGGTCGAGTTAAGGTCGCGTAGAGTCGGATGGCGGTCGGATACAAGTCGTAAACAGGCCCAATCAAGAATTTGGTTGAACTTGGTCGTTGACATTTGGACAATCAGGATCATCGAGTTGATCTGATCGGCAGTGTGAACCTAGCTTTACACATATACCAATATGAGCGAGTATGGCTATTAGTTAATACCTGGAACGTTGTACCGGGAACCAGGATACCGGAGGGTTAACCTGTGTAACTCATATGAAAAAGAAGATGTGGTATGATTGCCAATGAGACAGCTGTCCACAAGACCAAAATGATACAGAAATTAACAACTATGGTTCAGCGTACGGCCTTCAACAATGAGCAAAGCCCATACTGCATAGTCAGCTATAAAAGGCCCCAAAATGACAATGTAAAACAATTCAAACGAGAAAACTAACGGCCTTATTTATGTACAAAAAATGAACGAAAAACAAACATGTAACACATAAACAAACATCATCAACTGAATTTCAGGCTCCTGACTTGGGACAGGCACGTACATACATAATGTGGCGGGGTTAAACATGTTAGCGGGATCCCAACCCTCCCCCTAATCTTGGACGGTGATATAACAGTACAACATAAGAACGCATGAACAACATAAGATGCATGTTTATCAATACCATACATAAATAACTGCATATACTCTTAACTTTTCTTTTACACTACTTTGTATACCCCCATCCCTGTTTCACTTGAATTGTTGTCAGCTTATTCGTATTATATGTGCATGTTTTCTGACACATAAATTAAATCAGTTGATGTTATGTTTGAATGTTCATTTATACATTTATGTAATTATAAACATTAAGCATGTTTTAAAAACAGATAGAAATGTTTATAAGTGCAACACACGGTATTTTGGAACAAGAAATCAATTTTTCTTACACTTTTAAAATTCAAATGAGGTAAAACATTACATGCAAGAGAAATCAATATTTTTGACGCAACAATGACAATCTGTTACACAGAATAGTAGTGGTGCATTTCTTTCCAGTGGGTCTCAATCAACATTTACAGAAATCTTGGTAAGAATTTAGTCTTAGATGCATATTTTCTTTATTAGTTGTTATTGGCTTTGAACAAGCTGTCAGTAACTTCGAGTACTCTCAGATCTGTACTTAGTGCCTCTGTTTTTAGGATATACAAGTAAACTGCCACGGCCACCCCACTCTGTATATTTTTTAGATGTATTTCTATTTGTATACAACCTTTTTCAACTGATTTGTATTGTTCGTTCTTATGTTGTACTGTTACGCCACTATCCCAGGTTAGGGAGGGGGTGTTTGGGATCCCGTTAACATGTGTAAACCCGACACATTCGTTATGTATGAGCCTGTCCCAAGTCAAGAGCTTGTAATTCAGTGGTTGTTGTCGTTTGTTGATATGTTTTAGTTCTTTTTTATACATAAATTAGACCTTTAGTTTTCTCATTTGAATTGTTTTGCATTTGTCATTTCGGGGCCTTTTATAGTTGACTATGCGGTATTGGCTTTACTCATTGTTGAAGGCCGTACGGTTTTTGTGTCATTTGGACTCTTGTAGAGAGTTATCTCACTGGCAATCGTACCACAGCTTCTTTTTTTGTATATACCAGACTAAGTGGTTAATATTTACTCGTTTTAGATTAATTAGATAAAGTATATTTAGAAAAGCATTTCTCTATAAATTCCTTGATGTTTCTACTTTTTATATCAAAAAGACAACAATCCGACCAAAGAGCAGATAAACATGCTAAATCCCGCAGCATTTTTGCGCCTGTCCCAAGCCAGTGGCCTTTGTTTGTCTTGTTTGTTTTTAATTTTAGTTCATTTATATGTTGTGGAGTTTGAAATAGTACACATTTGGTTAAGGGGTCAGCTGAAGCCCGTCTCCAGTTGCGGGATTTGCTCGCTGTGTTAAAGACTCATTGGTGGCCTCCGGGTGCGGGATTTGCTCGCTGTGTTAAAGACTCATTGGTGGACTTCGGCTGTTTTCTGCACTTTTGTATACATCTTTATGCTCAATAAAGTTTAACCATATACATAGGTATAGAGAAGACGACAATTATGTACAATATTTACAATAAGACAGAACAAACAAAACAGTTGCTAAGACATTTGTATAAAGTAGATTCTAGCCAAGAGCACATATACCTGTGTGAATAATCTTTATAAATTTACACAGTTTAATCGATTTGTTTTTTGAAGACATAATTTGCTTGTATTTGACAATATTTGCATTTTTTAAATAATAATGTGACATACAGTGTTTCCTGTTTTCTTCAAAGTATTTACATTCTAATATGTAATGCATTTCAACCAGACTCAAGCTAGCGACCAATCCTAGCGACCAATCAAGCTAGCGACCAATTCTAGCGACCACTAAAGAACACAATGAGAATCAACTTGTCAAAGAATCATAATGTGGTATATGAGAAAACCACAAAACGACATAATGAAACAACGTTCTGTTAAAAATAAAATATGGCTACCAATACGGTTTATATTGATTTTTAACCTTTAAATAACTAGAGATATCCATCATATCAAGTCAGAAGGGATACTACAACATCAATGTCGTCTGTAGCCTAATGTACTGACTAGTTTACTTGCTAAATGTCTGCATCAATATAATCAGTAATGGGAGAACGTCCCAGAAAATCGTAAAAAGTAAAAAAATATAGTAATACAATAGAACAACAATGGAGATAGGTATCTTAAATCAGCAAATGCACAGAGAAAAATACACAAAAAGCAAAGGAACAATCTTTTTTAGCGAACGATTTTTATTCCCCTACATAAACACATACTGTATGTTATTATATATGTATTTATAGAATGAAAAGTGCGCTCCTCTATGTATTTTACTCTATTGAGAAGGGCATATACTATATTTTGAGGTCTTTTTTACGTCTTCTCGGTTTCCAAACTCTTAACCGAGATGGTAAACAAAAATCTAGGTTTGCAAAAAAACTATTAAAAACGGATCGTATATCCCCCAATCACATAATAGTTATATACGAGTAATTTACGGATACGAAATGAGATTAAAAAGTAAAGTATTGAATTAGAAAAAAAACAGCAGTGTTTGTCTATGATGATTTGATCGCACAATTATTTTCCATATTCAGAGAACCGTAAATAATTTTAAAAAGAACATATTTAAAAAAATATGTTTACCTAGTTTCAACTTGATCTGACTACAATGTCGTCTTAGATTCAATCAAATACAGTATAACTGGATGGATACATGGAAAAACGAACGAACGAATTAACCTACAGATCAGATAACATTACGGTCTTTACTGTTGTAGGCGTAGCATAGAATAACTATTTAATGTGAGTTGACTTAAACTCGGTCCTGTGTACAATGTATAAGCTTTCAAATAAACGAAATAAGAAATATCTTATGTTCGAAAGAATTAATATATACTGGCTTTCTATACATTCGGCATCCTCAAATGGTCCGAGTACACAGTTATCGTCCTTTGAATATAGCCCTTAGTGTGGACAGTGTATTACTTGCCATTTTTTATACCCCTTCCAAATGTATTTCTTCATGTTATATGCCTCAAATAGCAAGTAAGGGGGATTAAGCACACTGTAAAAAAAAATTGGGTCATAAATTTTAAAGTAGTGATTTGGTCCGGTTAGTTAGAAAAGGTTAAAAATAGCACATCGGAAGCTTTCAAAAGATTTCAGGACCCCTTTAACATGAAATTGTCCATATTTGGAGTTAGAGCCAAGGAATGTTTCTTTAATATTTGGATGTTATTGATAAAGTGTAGGTGGGATTCAATTCCCAGAAGGTTTTAAACCCCAAAAAATCATTTCTGTGGACCCTGCTCTGATTTATTACCTTTTATTTGAGCCATGTCCGGTGGCGAACTTTACCCTATGGACCTTGAGAGGCTTGCCGATAGAATATACGTTGGACACGAAAAAATAACATCGCCGAGTGTGGGAAAAAACTTTGCCGTAGGGAACTGTACAGAAAGACTAAAAAATGAGCCCATACCCATAACTGTAAAGGTACCTCAGACTGGATGGTCAGTGAAGTCTTCAGGTGCACTTTCCCACCCAGCGATTGATACGAGTTGAAGATATGGATAATAGCTTTCAATCTAACCACCTGCAGTCAAGAACTTTGCCGTAGGGGGATGGGAGTAAAGCGACTGCTGCCACCACCCATAATGGACCAAAATGAGAAATTGAGTATGTTGTTGTCAGCTTCCGGTGCACTTTCCCACCTGGGCATTTTCATGAATAAAAGGGTCTGGGACAAGCTTTCAATCCCACTATGTGTGGGGAAAAACTTTGCCGTAGGGAACTGTACAGAAAGACTAAAAAATGAGCCCATACCCATAACTGTAAAGGTACCTCAGACTTTGGTTGGTCAATGAAGTCTTCAAGTGCACTTTCCAACCCAGGGATCAATTCCAGGGTGGGAAAATGCACCTGAAGACTTCACTGTCCATCCAAAGTCTGAGGTACCTATACAGTAATGGGTATGGGCTCATGTTTTCACTCTTTCTGTACAGTTCCCTACGGCAAAGTTTTTACCCACACCTAGTGGGATTGAAAGCTTGTCCCAGACCCTTTTATTCATGAAAATGCCCTGGTGGGAAAGTGCACCAGAAATATTACATTAATTTCTGGACCTATGGCTGGTATAGCTATGAAAATACGGAAAGTCAAACAGAAAATAGCCTATTAAACATGTAAAAACAACATTGATGTTTTTATAAACCATCTTTGAAGGCTAAATTAGTAGTCAGCTGTCTGAAAATGAATTTTATTGCACAACAAGTTTCATATATAAAAAATCCACAGGGGCCAAAATGCGAAACCAAACTCCTAACTGTGTATTGATGTCTTCTGGTTCCCCAGAAATTCCAGAATAAAAACAGGTACTAAGCCAACTCTACAACGGGGGAAATATGCCCTGTATTTTATTAATTTTTTTCTGATTATTACTCAACACGGGTCTTTAGTGATCCCAAGTGAATACACTTTCATTTGATACCAAAATGAACTAAATATTATACTAATTGACAAAGATTTATAAATATGCATAGTAACTATTTTGTTTGATATACTACTTTGATCGGGCCGATATCGTAATTTATTATAAAAATTAATGTAATAGGACTAGATTGTTTCCCTTTTCAGTTATCAATTATTTTCGACTGTTTTTTATTTGCTTATATCATATTATATTTTCATTTTATTCTTTCTAATTGATATTCAATAATTGAACAAGACTGACATTCCAGATCCTTTTTTATTTGACGTTTGTTATAATTTTGTAATGTTATTTACTTTTGCTTACCATTTTTTCAATACTTGAAATAATAATATTACAAATGTATCTTCATGTGTAATTTAATTATATACTAGAACACACCCGTGATATCGCGGGTCCATGACTGAATTAAAGTATATAACTATGCGCAAGCCTTATTTTAGTATTAGTACTGTCATCTGATAAAGTCATGCCGATTATAAGATACACAATTTTCTCTGCTTTCAAATCTTTCTGTTTGAACCCGTCGAACTGGAACTTATCCATTATTTGTAATATTAATTATTTGGAAAAAAAAGGTCCTGGAATGGAGTATTTTTTAATCAACAGTATTGTCCTATATTAGTTATAAATAAAGTTGAATTCTTTGATTCGCTGTTTAACGTCATGCCCGCTAACAAATTGAAACTTATTTTTAGTCCAGATTTTTAGTATTCGTATTGTTATCTTGGAAAGTCTTACGGATTAAAATACTACAATAGGTAACAATTTGACAATTTAGTAGTGTCAACCCTGTGATTATGACCCGTGTAAATAGCATATTAATCCTGAATACACCGTTTGGTGGTGCGCCTGTCAGATGCGGAACGTACAGATAAGGTAATAGGTAACAGGTGATTATACTATTGGTATCGGTATCGGACTCGACCCGGAACTTCTTAATTATTGGCAATATTAATTACGTGGAAAACAAAAGGGCCTGGAGTGGTGTAATTTTTAATCTACACCTGTGTACTATATTAGTTGTATATAAAGTATTCTTTGATTCGTCGTTTTAACGTGATGACGGCTGACAAATTGGACCTCGTAATTTTAGTATTATAGATGTATATGTTGAATGATTGAATAAAGGTAAAATAAAAACAAGTTGATACACAAAATCAACGAGCTATATTTGAAACACAAATTCTTTCACACAAGATTAGTTTTTGTCATTAAATCAGAATTTTTTCTTGACATTGCATTGTGTAATTGATAACAAAATACGAATAATGTATCCCGGACGAGCCCCCAATTTGTAACAGATTAGTGTAATATTTTCCCAGGTTCTCTAATAAACTGACGATTATTAAAGTCTATATATGTGTTATTACGTGCTTTTTACATGCATGTATTTTGTAGTTTACATTTACAATACATTTCAATAAGATATAAATTCTTAGAATACGAATGGTCAAGTTTACGGTTAAGTCCTTACCTGGTTAGTAAGATATATTGTTTTAGATAAAATGTAGAATATAATAAAGTCAACTATTTACTAACGTTCAAATCCCAAAAGTGCACTCCCCAAAACCCTAGAGCTTACGTATTTCTATCCCCAAAATGACGTCATAGGCCCGGCCGGGCTACCGGGACACCGGAAGTGGCCCGGTGGGGGAAAACAAAATGGCCGGATCTACAAGAGTTATTAATAAAACGGAGATAGAATAAAAGAAAAGAAAGTTAACCGAACCCCTGAAATATTTAAGGACTAACAGTAAAGTGACCACCGTCACACTTTATTAAGGTGTTGAGAACCTTTGGTGACCCCATACATTTTAGTTTAAGTGTCTTTAAAAAGTACATAGTGAGCAGTGGTCTTTACATACAAACGTTCACCTAAATTGTCCCAGTCAATGAATGAATTTAATGTGTCAATCAATGGCCACAGCCACACTGTTTTGAATTTCATTCTAAACAGTTGATACATATAGTGGAGCGGCAGAGAGGACAATTTTAGAAATTTAAATTACCTAAATACCTCTGCCATGGGATTTTATGAGCTCATTATAGTTTTTTAAAATATGTGTCGTAAATATAAAATCTGTTACAATTATACCGAAAATCAAGGTCAAAGGTCATCACTTACAAACTTCCTATTTTCATATGGAGAAACAATACCATTGATATTTTCAAAATTGATAATCTATTTAATAAATTATATGAGTAGTATTACATAAAAATGCGTTAGTTCATACAAAATCTTTTTCATATTTGCACATGACGTCAGAACAACGTTTTATTTCCATTTTTTTAAGGTAGTCCGTGGAATACAAATTATAAAGCCTAATAAAAAACAGAAACAGAATTAAAAACCAATTATTCAGAGAACATTATTCAGAGAACAATTGAAGGTCTTTCCACCTCGATAATAAGAATGAAATTTAAAAAACGATGTTTGAAAATGTCACTCCTTGTTGATGTAATTTGGTACTTCAAACTGATTTAAAAAAAAAAAGATTAATAGGTATATGCAGAAGACTTAATTGTTTTATAATGAACAAGGAAGAATTTATAGCAAAGGTCAAAATCTAGAACGTCAAATTGACCTTTAACCTTGACCTCAATTTCAAGGTCATAGGTCACTGATCTAAAATCAAAAGACCCCAAGTCAATAACTTGTATGGTTGTGGAGAAATACCGATTTCAAATACAAAAGGGGAGACCTAGATAAGGGTTGACCAAAACACTTCGACTTAAATGGGTTGAAGTTGCTCCTTATGGTAAACAGTTATTTGGAAAACACATCAGATCATTAACTGTTACGGTTTCTTTTGAATAAAGATAACAAGCAAAATTCAAAATTTAGAACATGACCTTGACCTTTGACCTTGATCTCAATTTTCGCCAAATGGACCAATGACCCCATATCAAAAGACTTTAGGCCTCTACGACTTGAAATGTGTGAATTTATCCAACATATCGCCTATCTTAAATTTTCAAAGGGAAATAACTCCCATAAGATGTCATCCTATCACTCCAGTCAAAATTAACCAATCATTCTTAAGAGTAGACGAACAAGTTAGTGAAAACAGTTTGTTAAAATCTTTTACGGTTTTAGAAATATAGCGATAACAAGAAAAAAGGGACGTGGGGCGATAACTCCAATAAGAATAAGTGTTCAGTCACAAAGGGTGAGTTTTGAAACCTCCATTAATGTACAACATCATTGGCCAAAAATCAATTCGATATGTTGTAAAACAAAAAAGCATCTCAGAGGGCAGAAGAAAAAAAAATGATCAGAAGAAAAACAATAGGTCGGTCATTTTCAAAAAATGTCGAATTTTCAGTACACCCATGCTAAATTTTTTATTTCTAATGGAAATTTCAGTTGTAATGGTTTAAATGAAAGCTTGTCGGATTTGTGATTCAGAACATTAATAATAAACACACTTTACATCTATTTTGATAAGATTAAACTGCATTCAAGTCCGATTTTGGGGGTATTTATGTGCGTACATTGTCAGAAAAACACATTTCAAATGATTTTTTTCCGATTTTCTGATCGCCTTGATATCTGCAAAAGGAACTTTTTAAGAACGTTAATTATAATTCTAACGAAAAATCGTAGCTTCTTTATCATTGTATGTAACAGATTATCTACAAACTAAATTCAATCAGCGTACAGGAGGTTCATGTCTATCCTGTTACCGCTACTTAAATCAGTCGTTAAATTATTCTCCCTATGAATATTGAATCAGTCAGTGTTGATTTCAAAAATGCAAAGTAATCTTTACATTTAAAACGCCTCGTTTCTTGAACAACAGTGTAGAGAAAAGAAATTTCAAGACATTTAAAGAAACAAAAATAGAGCGTACTTTTTTTCATGTCTATGCTGTTACCAACCATTTTGATTAATTACAATAACAGTATGGTTGTAAAAAGTGCAATAACGTGTTGGAAACCAAATTCACAATAGAAAACCATAATCACTTCACCAAAGGGAGTAGTTATTTCACAACAGCAATCAAAAACGAAGAAATTTGTCTATCCTGTTATGTCTATCCTGTTACTATGGTTGCTATGGTTACAGTAACAAGATAGACAATTATAGACAAAAACGTCGTTAAATTTTTTATCTTAACATGTAGGTGGAAAACGAATGAAATATTTCATTGTTTGAACTCATCTTAAGGTTATAACGTCTTAATCTTACCAATTAAGCATTTGCAAGTACAATACTGATATCGGTAACAGGATAGACAAAAAGGTAACAGGATAGACTTTTATATAGTGATATATCAGAAACGTACGTTCCTGTTACCAACGAAATAAATAGAAAAGTAAATTACCTTATGAGAGATTTACTTGATGTTGGGTTTATTTGAAACGGTGAAAAAAGGCCGAACAATATAAATTGCTATCTTAGACTTGCATTACTGGTGGAAATTTTTACAACCTTTGAAAACCAATTTTTAGAGCCATTTTTCAGTACAACCTAGAAAATTGGCAAATAATCTATTATTTTACAGAATGAATATATATAGAAGTTTATTCTCTTGAAAACCATCTAATTGGTAAGGTAAAACAAGCTTAACATTTTATCTAAACCTTTTCTTAATAACCCAAAATTTCTTTTGAAAATGGTAACAGGATAGACAAAATATTGTACCACCGATCAAAAAATGTTTCAAGATATTCTTGTATGACATCATTAAGATTGCATCTTTTAATATGTTGTTCTTAAAGTACTGTTTGTTTTGATTTGATTATGTAGAGGGTTGTTTGGATAAGTAACTTTCAATAAATTTTTCAATTTCAAAATTCGACATTTTTTGAAAATGACCCAGGTCTTTCCACGAAAAGTGGAAAGACCTAATAACCTTGATATTTGACCTCGACAAATAGCATTTCTTGAATACTTTAGGATAAAAGTTTTCCAAAGAGTATCCGAAATGCTTAGTTGATTAATCAAACAAAATGTGCAGTCGTGTTAAATTTCCTTTTAGTTTTCAAGGATTAGACATGTCACTTAGTTTTCTTAAAATGAATTCCAACTATCTCAATACAAGATACCTTTTCATGTAATATAGTTATTGGAGTGATATATTACTCAATAAGTGCAAGCGTGTTGTAGAACAAATTCAAAAATTGCGACATGACCGTTTTGGTATCTATGATGAGTTTATTTTTATACCAAATGAAACGTCGAAAAAATTATAACAAATTAAAATAAAGTTACCAAATATTAATACACCAATAACTATTTTTATGTTAGTTCATCTGTGTAATCAGCTATGTCGGCTGATTCTGCCTGGGCATTGTTACAACTACCTAAATTTTGACAAAAATATATAAATCAGTGAAAGGAAGACCCTGGTTATGTTTTGTTCCCCTTACGCGAACAAATTAGATCTTGTAGAAAGTCTGATGACATTTGTCCCTCGAAGAAAACTGACTCTAACTTGTCTTTTTGCGCAGTTTTCCAACCAAAAGCACATTTGGGAGCCATTATTTTTGGTTGTCTAAGTGTGTCAAATGGAACAAGTTGTTCGGTATAATTACTAGACAATTTATGTGGCAAGACAGATTACTCTCTTTATATCATTCTACGTATTACCAACAACATATCTGGAGTCTGGCCGATTGGATCTTAGTGTCAGAATTAGAGTTTCTATGTGTTTGCTTGGAATTGGTCTGATACCAACGGGGTCTATACCTTGACGACTTGTGATGTCTGGAGCCAAGGCCTGAAACAATATTCAATAAAACTTAAAATAGTTTTATGTCTTTATTTCCAAAGAGCGCATGTAAAAGTCTAATTATAATAGCAATTATAATATAAAATGACAGACAATATTCATAAGTATAAATCAATATAATAATGCAAGTATAATGCCAATAGATAATGCAATAGACCTATCATAATTAAATATTTCATAAATATTCTGAAACATGAACATAATGCGTATCGCAATACTTAATGTATGAGCAACATCTCATGTCTTTTGCATAAATATTCTAAACATTCAAATATAAACATGGTAGAGCATTTTAAGGTATTTGGATAAACTTTATTCTAAATACTGAGAATTAAATAAAGGAATAATATAAACATCTTTCTTATGAAACTCCAATTCAAACAATGAGGTTACTTATCTAACCATTTCTCTGTTAAGGGGGGATAACTCTTGTTTAATCTGTTAAGGGGGATAACTCTTTATACAATAAAAAGGGGGGAACAATTGTGGAATAGAAACTTTTCTATCATGAAATCAAGTTACGCAATGAAAAATATATAATAGTTTGTTGTGGGGAACTAGCTATAGAATATATGCCTTACATGTATACTTGCTAAAAATAAGTTTACTAAATAACGTGTTATTTATAGAAAAATAACAAACCATGTGTTTGCTGACAATAACATGTCAAATAAATTGCACATCAAGAAATCATGCCTAAAAGAATTTTGAATAATAAAACCTTACCATTGGAAACATTATAACTTCAATGCAATAGTAACTTTAAGGTGAATTATTATTTCTTGTCAGTGCGACAAAACAGGCGGATGTTATAAATAACTATAAAAACAGATAAAATAAGTATACCAATTTTCCGATCAGAAACAAAGACTTTTCTTTATAAAAAACATAATTTACAACTATTTACAATTATAGCATATAGAAAATATCTTTGTAAATAACTTCTTAATAAGATAATAAAAGATGAAAACTCTTATTAAATAAAATAACTATGAAAATGCTTAACATGAAGATTTTACAAAAAGGAAAATAAATTCTATTTCTCTTCAAAAAGAATAATGCATTAGCAAATTAATAACTTCATCAGAAGTTCCTTTTAGGTAATGGAAACCTTTAAACTGAATGCTTTAAATCATATTTAACAAAATTAAATTAACTTTGCTTACCTGAAACAATATTCAATAAAACTTGAAAAAAAAAATTCTGAGACAAGTGCCTGTGCATTTATCAGACTTTTTCTTCCAGACTATGTTGATGTTATTAAAATTTCAAGACAAACAACAGAATCGCAGATAATGCATTTGTCAACACCAACATCCGCTCTCCTTTTTTTGGAATCTTGCGGGACTAGTTTTAACGAGACTGCTAAATTGTCTATTTGATTGAATAAAAAACAAATCAAACACACCTGAAAACCAAACAAACCCTACAATGATATATACTTTCCCAGTTAAATTCCACAAAAACGAATAAACAACAATACCAAACAACATAAATTAATCACAAGGCTTCGGAAATTATAAAATGAACAAGAAATATGCTTGAAAATGACTACAAATGACCTTCGCTAAATCACTAAATGTGGGACTATAACTATAAACCACAAAAATGTCGGTAAATCTGTGACAAATATTCGGACTTAATCTGGATAAAAAGCAGATATTTAGCCAAATATCTATCTTATTAGGAATTAACTTCAAAAAGTAAATCGGGTCTATTGAAGTATTATAAGGCGGCTTTACTGTTGTGCCTTTAAAATACACCTGTATTGCTCGTGTAAATAATGGTAGGTGAAAAACGATGATTTTTCAGTGTTATTTTCAATCATTTACAAATGCCTTGTGCTCTACATATAGGACTATTTGGAAATGCCCTTATGTTGTATGAATTTCAAGAATAACTCTATTTACCAATTTCGTTCACAATTTATTTTTTAGAACGGGTTTGTTATGAAATTTGTTTTCCAACTCAGCATTGGGGAATTCGGTACAAATTGCGTAACGTCAGTTATTTTTAACGTCATTTGTACCACATTTGATATGTACGACAAACATTTTTCTAAAGCTGAATTATCGATAGACAATTTAAGACCTAAAAATTCCATGAGGTATTTAAGTAATTTAAAATCGTTAACTAAGCGACTTTTTCAACATTCGCCGCTCCACTGACTAATATAGTGTATTCGCGTGGCGGTAAATTGATACCTACGATAAATTGTTAAAAAGAAAATTGGTATGATTGAACCCAAATTGTCAATTGACCCCTTTAGGAGTCATTGCCCTTCATAAATTTATAGTCAATTTTTTCGTAAAATTTTATAACATTTTACAAAAATCTTCTCTACTTAATCTACTGGGCCAAATAGATTTAAAGCCCCAATTTTCAAAAGGGTATCTTGATAAAAAAAAAATGTATACAATGACCCTGTTATACAACCAACATGGCCACCATGGCTTAAAATGGAACATATTGGTTTACTATAGAAGTCTATGAGAAAATTGTAAAAAAATACATTTCCAAATGTTCACAACTTCAAAACTAATTTGAATAATGATAAGGGGTCGTCCGTAACTATTGTAAGACTACAATGACATGACCTGCTTTTCATTTAACTACTGGGCTAAATTAAACCAATATTGGCGCAATAATTTCTATGGTATCTAATACAATTAATTATTATTTTAACCTTACTTTGATGCGCACATACTTGTTAAATACAAAATATACTTGAAATTTGATGAAAAACAAGATACATCAAGATGTTTTGCAAATTATGCAAATTAAGTAATGATTTGTTGCCATGGTAACTCGCTCAATTTGAAATTTGTTTTAATTTCTGAATACCTTGTACCTTAGTCAAGTTTTCAGAGATTAAAGAATATGTATGATTTTCACTTTTAAATTTGCAGTTATGATTGGTATTAAATAAACTTGTTAGCAAGTTCACTACAAATTTAAGATGGCACTACAACCATGACAAATTACTTAATGTATACGTACATGTTGCAACCTTTATTGGAATAAAAACTGAAGAAGAAAATACAGAAAATGCAGAGTATGTAATTAAAGGTGATATATATATAGCAAGACATAGTTTACACACAAGTTTTGTATAAACAGTATGCATACACTGTAAAAATCGTGCTTAGAATTTAAACACTTGTGATACATGTTTAGATCTAAACGTGTTTAGGATTGTGTTTAATTTCTAAACACATGTTTCAGTAAGCACATAATATTTAAACATGACGTGAATTTAAACACGTTTAAAAATGAAAGTGTATAGAAATTAAACACATTTTTCTAAGCTAAACACGATTCTAAACACAATCCTAAACACATTGTACTGAGACACGTTTAGATCTAAACATGTAAAAAAAAGTGCACAAAAGATGTGCTTAGAATTGTGTTTAGGATCTAAACACCATTTTTACAGTGTATTAATGTAACAACAGCTAGCTTATGTTTAACCAAAGTTGCCCTCCTCTGAATGTGATACTTTTGTGTTTAGTCTACTATTAATATTCGATTTTAACTTGATATGAACTCCAATGACGGTTTATCAAGTTCCTAACAAACAGCTTTTTGAGACAGAGAAAGTAACTATATTCAAATTCATATGAAGCACCTTGTGTTCAGTTTTTAAGAACCAAGTAAGTGTGATAAATGTTTGTATGGGATAACCATAAACAAGCTTTTAATTGGTTTTCCTATGCTGTATTGTGACTTGGTCATTGAAAACACGTTGTCATGAATGTCTTACCTTATTGAGACATTACATATCATTTTTGAATGCGTTCCAATGTCAGTCCTTCAAAAGGACGGAATTGTATGAAACAAACATATCATGATGGTCTAGAAACAATAACATTGAAAATGAAAATGGGGAATGTGACAAAATCATTTTTTTCTTTACAGAATATAACTTCAGTTTGTTATGGTTCCTCTTGAACATACACAATAAATGCCCAATTCTGCCATTTGGGGTTAAAAGCTTTCCCATATATAAACTAGGATGGTTCTATAACCAGGTATACTGCATTTTATCTATACTGAGCACTTTATGCCGTTCGAAAACATCGAATTATTAAGTACGAACAAACACAACATCCAATGCCATACCGTCTCTGTGATCATCTGGTTCATTATTCAACTGACTATGTTCCACATAGCCTCCAATATTTTTAAAAAATAATCGTAAATTCTGAAGATTCTGGAATGACTTGTTTACAACATTTTTCTTTCCATCCCATGTTCTGTATTCAATTGACCAAATATTTACCACTATTTTTCCGGATATCAGTTTCTTTCTTATTGACTCCAAAATAATCATTTCTGATCCTTCAACGTCCAAAGAAAAGTAATCAATATGATGCACGCCTATCTGATCTAAAACTTCTACCATGTCAAAACAGGGAACTGAAATTGATCTTTTTGTTTTAATCATATGCATATGATCATTATCTAATTCTGACGCCATGCCACCTACAGCACCGCTCTGAATAAATTCTGTTTTTCTTAATGTATCTGATATGCAGGCACACAGACGCCAAGCATGCCGTTTCAACACATCTATTTGCCGACAAAGATCGGGGTTAGCTTCTATCAGCAGTCCAGTCCAGTTATGTTTTCTTTCAAGCCACAAAGTATTTGAATATGTTTGACCATTAAATGCTCCTATTTCAACAAAAAATCCGTTCTTTTTTTTTTAGAAATGTTATACACAGTTTCATCCTGGTGTGCTTGCGAGTAGTGTTTATCAATGTTGTTTACAGGAACATACGGATGTGGTTTTTTCAGGTAATACCCCAGCGTGCTTGTAAAATTTACATTGATTTTAGTAATAACATGCACTCGTTGTTGTCCATGGCCGCGATAATGCAGTTTCCACACAAAGAGTTTGACAAGAGTAACTACTAGTACCATTTGTTTTCGTTGAAATCTTTTGTAGTGCATCGTTATTGATAGGAATTTGTCTGAAAAAAAGACAAGATAATTTAACGAATGCTTCTGTTTTGTAGGAAAAAGCTGTCTCAATAAACCATACCAGTTATTTTTAGTGCACATGGTTGTGTGACAAATTATTACCGCCACGTGTCGTCCATCAGCAATAACATATCCGTTAAAACAATGAACAACTTTCCTAAAACAAAGTAAACAAAATGCTACACACGTTTAATCTCATCACTCATTGTTAAAACACAAACACCACACATATGAACCCCTAAATAATAAACAAAGCACTAATAAATAGACAACACTAGTATCTCAATTGTTTGTAAAACCTTCCTGTAAAAGTGGTGTTTTTGTAATGTACTCTTTACGTACTTTCAATTGATCTACGAAAAGCATACCTTCTGAAAATTTTCACTTTTAACACTTAATGACCCTATATGCCTACATTTTCGAGATTGTAAGTATGGTATATGTAATGTAGACTTGATGAGCTTTCATTTGATATGTGACAACACCATGTTCTAGAAAGTTTGATTGCTTGCACTTAATAACCCCATCCACCTCAATTTTGAGGTCAGAAATTTGATATTTCAGATGTACACATCATGACCTTTCATTTGATATACAACAACCTTACCTTAGGAGACAATTTATTTTCTGCACTCAATGACCCAACCCAGCCCATTTTTTGGGGACGTCAACTTGATATTTGAAATGTACGCTTTGTGGACTTTCATTTGATATGCAACAACCTGACCATCTGAGAAGTTTGAATTTTTGCACTAAATGACCCCACCCTGCCCACTGGGATGAAAAGGGGGTTTAAAATTTTCATTTTTGAGTAGAGCTCCTTAAGACCTTCAATTTGATATATCGAATGACCCCATTTTGCAAAGTGCCAAAAATGACGCAATATTAATTATATAAATAGAACTTATGCAACTTACAAAGTCATTGCAAAACATGAATATTTCAAATTGATTTTTTGGTGGGTTTTTTTCATGGAACATTTTGGGTATTTGGTCAAACATATAACTATGTTAACCTCCTCCGCTTGCAAAATTTCAAACTGCAATTTCTCTAAAACGACAGCAGATATCTCGCATCTGTTAAATGATAAATGATCTGCAGTTAAAGGACAACATTGTAGAAAAGATTTGGGACAATTCCGAAGTTCATCAAGGTCACAATGAATCATCAAATATATGATGCAATACCAAACTTGAGAACCAGAAGTCGTAGAGACATGGGACTACCACCATTCAACTCAGGACCAGTTGAACTTTCAAATGTCACAAGGTCAAGGTCATAGTTCACTTTTAAGGTCAAGGTTAAATTTCATCATGACCTGACATTGACCTCAAATTGAAGGTCTTAAAATACTGATCATTTTTGCAATTTATTGTAGGTTGCTATATGTTACCTTCTAAAAGATATACACATGTTACTATAGTTTTAAGAGTTATGTTGAGGTAACTATTGAACAGACGGTCGGACATTTTTTAGCTTATGTATAAAATGTAGAGCTCGTCAAGAGGAACATTTCATACACAGTATGTATGCAGCAAACTCTTATCGTTTTCTTAATATGCAAGCTTGAAATTGCAGCTTAACTTAATTTGCACTCGGTGACCTTTGACCTTGGGTGCAAATTGAAGGTCACGTGAACCTAAGATTACTGGTGTAGGTCCCAAGTCTCTATGACTTCCGGTTCTCAAATACAGTTTTTCAAAAATTGTGTACAATTTTTCAAGGGGAATAACTCCTTATAAGGGTTGATAACAAAATGATTGGTATAGCAGTATTTGTAAAAAGTTTTATTTACAAATATGTGAAAGTTATTGATATCTCTAGTCAATGTATATATTTGTTCTCTATTGTGAATTTGATGCCAAGTGATTTGTTGTTTGGGATAGTATATATCCCCCCTGAAAATAGTGTTTATGGTTCAGTTGATATATTTGATGAGATTTAAGAAAAAATAATTGATATCACTGTTAATAAAAATTACCAAGTGTGCCTACTTGGGGACTTTAATGCCCATACAGGGACTCATTATGACTTTATTATTGTAAATGATACAATCCTAGACAGCCTGCTGATCGACGAGAATTCCAGAAAATATATGAACAGTATTAATGCTCTGTATGAATTGGGTATCCCAATTAAACGTTCTTCGAAGGACATTTCGAATATAAATAATTATGGACACAAATTATTGGAATTTTGTAAAAGTTTAGATCTATATATTGTTAATGGTAGAATTAGTAATGATCAATTAGTAGGGGCTGTTACAACAAGTAAAAACACACTTATTGATTATGCTATTGTGTCACCTATGTTATTTAAATGTATTAATAATAATTTCATACTTCAATATTGAAAATTTTGATCCAATTTTGAGTGATATTCATTGTCCAGTTGTCATACATTTTGATACTTCTGTAATACTTGAATCTGTTGATACTCTGTCACATGATGATAATAGCAATGTTGTATACAAATCAAAATGGAAGAATAATAATGCAAATGTATTTTTAGAAAATTTGAATGATGAAAATATTCATGATTTAGTTGAAAAAACTTGAAAATCTAGATGTCAATAATATTAATGTTGAAAATGTCAACAATGTAATATTGAATTACAGTATTAAAAATGCTGCTGATAAAGCTGACATGATTGTAGAATTCAAACCAAAGAACAGTCGACCTGGTGTCAGGTCAAAAAAATGTAAACCTTATTTTAATCAAGATTGTTATTTAAAACGTAAAGCATATCGTAAATGTAAAAATCTCCACTGGAGATTACAAAGGGCTGAAACAAAAGAAAATCTCATTGCTAGTAGTAGAGAGTATAAACGTACGCTTAACAAGCAGTTTAGAGAATATCAGAAGTCTGTTATAGACAAATTGAAACACTTGCGTAAATCTGATTCGAAAGCATACTGGTCTCTTTTGAACAAATGTGATACAAAAGGTAACAAAGCTGTAAATAAAATTGCTATGGATGTATTATATGATCATTTCAAAAATCTTAATGCTCTTGATGAGCAGGATGATAACGATATTGTATTACCTAATAATATTACTGATTATAATATTGAATTAAATCGAGATATTACAGAAGACGAAGTATTATATGCTGTCAAATCATTGAAAAATAATAAAGCATGTGGCGATGATCTTATATTGAATGAATTTTTGAAATATGGCACAGTAAAGTTGATGCCTGTTTTTGTAAGAATATTTAATATTGTATTTCATAGTGGTATTATACCTGATAGTTGGTCAGAAGGTTATATATGTCCAATATTTAAGAATAAAGGTAATCCAAATGAAGTGGATAATTATCGTGGTATTACTATTTTAAGTTGTTATGGTAAATTATTTATTTGCATTTTGAATTATTAATAGGCTTCATACATATTTAGAAAATTCTGGTTTATTGTGTGAAGAACAAGCAGGGTTCAGAAAAGGTTATAGTACGACAGATTATATTTTTAATTTGAAATGCTTGATTGATTTATACTTACATAGAGGTAGAAAATTGTATTATGTATTTGGTGACTATCGAAAAGCTTTTGACTCTGTCAGAAGAGTATATTTATGGCAAAAATTGTTAAAATGTACCATTGATGGCAAAATGTTTAAGATTATAAACAGTATGTATAACAATGCAAAGTCTTGTGTGAGACAAGGCAACTCTTGTTCAAACTTTTGAAAATCCAATGTTGGTGTACGCCAAGGAGAAAATCTATCTCCTGTATTGTTGCCATTTTCTTAAATGACTTGGTCGAATTTATGTCACATTCATATAATGGTTTAGTTGATATGAGTATTGCAGCACGTCTTCTTGATACTGATGAAGTCGCTGTATATTTTCGTTTATATTTGTTATTGTATGCAGATGGTACTGTAATTTTAGCCGAATCGGCAGCAGAGTTACAAGCTAGCCTCATTAAATGCCATGTATTTATATTGTCAAACTTGGAAAATGCAAGTAAACATATCTAAGACAAAAGTTGTAATATTTTCAAGATCTAGACTTAACACAGATAATATGAACTTTAAATATAGTGGTGAAAGCCTTAATATTGTTACAAATTTTCAATACCTTGGTATCATATTTTCATGTAAGGGTAAATTTAATGACGCAAAAGCACATCTTGTACAGCAAGCAAGAAAAGCCATGTTTATAGTCTTAAGAAAGGCTAGGAAGTTGAATTTACCAATTGATATGCAATTAGAGCTATTTGATACAATGGTTGTACCTATTTTGTTATATGGTGCAGAAGTATGGGGTTTTGAAAATTGTAATATTATAGAAAACTTGCATATGCAATTTTGTAAAATAATTTTGAAGGTTAAAAAAAGTACTGCTCATTGTATGATTTATGGAGAATTGGGTAGAATACCATTACATATTCTTATTAAAGCTAGAATGGTTGGTTTCTGGCAACGTATCATGTGTGGTAAAAGAGAAAAAATTTCATATACACTGTATTCTATATTGTATCAGCTTAGTAAAAGGGGTATCTACCACTCTAAATGGTTGTTAGAAATTAAAAATACTTTATATGAATGTGGATTTAATTTGATGTGGGATGATCAAATAATTGCTTAATCTGATAATATTAGTAAGAATGTCAAGAAATGTTTAAGTGATAAATTTATGTTGAACTGGAGTAATAATGTTATGAATTCTGCAAAATGTCTTAATTACAGAATATACAAGTCTGATTTTTGTTTTGAGAAATATTTATCGGTGTTACCATCTGATCTAAGAATGTATTTATGTAAATTCCGTTGCCTTAGTAATAAATTGCCCATTGAAACGGGCAGATTTTTTAATATTGATAGATCTGAAAGACATTGTAATCTTTGTAATGCTAATGAACTTGGTGATGAGTTTCATTACTTATTCAAATGTACCTTTTTCAAAAATGTAAGAGCTAAATTTTTACCTTTAAATATATGTAAAAACCCAAATGTTTTAAAATTTAAAGAATTGATGAATACATCAGATTTATTTACACTTACTGGAATAGCAAAATTTTGCAAAAGTGTTATTAAAACCTTTTAATACATGTGCTTAATCATGTTACTATAATTTGTACTTTCTGTCAAATATTTGTATTAATTATATATATACTATTATTGCACCTTTGTTAACCATGTTGTTCTAATGTAAATATGTTCACACTTTTATTGTTTGTTAAAAAAATGTTGTACTAACATACCCCATGTGGGGGCTTTAGTGAAATAAAATGTCTTATGTCTTATGTCTTATGTATATGTTCATTAACATTGCCATATGTTCCTGTACATTTTGCCGTTTTTAAATCGATTCTATCTCTAATACTTTTTGAGAAAAATGCAAAGGAAAGAAATTGTTTCAAGGGGATATAACTCTCATAGGGGACGATGAATTCCTATTCAGCCTCATATGGTAATACATGTATCATGATGAGATCTACCTATGGTCCAAATAAAGTCATGATATCTTTAAAAACAACAAGGGGGAGCCATGTTGAAAAAAAATCAATAAAATGGAGATAACTTCTTAAGGGGATGATGAAATCCTTAACCGGGTACTACTTCATGATGAGGTCTATCAATGGTCCATATTTGGTCTTCACAGCTTCAATAGAAACAAGAGGCGGGCATGTCAAACAAATGTTGGAGAAAAAAAAAAAAAAAAAAAAAAAAAAATTAGAAAAACAATAAGGTCTTTCCTCGCGTAGTGCATTGACTTGACATATCAACGATATAGGGATGAGGCTTAGAAACGTGGAAATGCGAGGCTCTACCGGGCCGAATCCTTATATCGTTGATATGTCAAGTCAATGCACTATTAATGTCTTTATACTGCAATCTAAGAGTACATTTTTAATTGTTGTTTAGTGTGTGTTATTATTTGATTTAAATATTGGGAAACTTCCCCCTTTTATAAAAGGATTCATATCATGCAGGCGGAGAAATGTACAGCACAATGAAATGTACATCTACCTGTTAAAACCTGCAATTGATGATGAACAAGTTTGTTTGAGAATGAACTAAATTATCGCTATTTTGTGCATTTTTCTTTTGATCTTTTTTTGTGATAATTTTCATATCATGCTGGAAAAATTATCGCTAGAAACTAAGGACACGTGGCGTTGCTAAGGAAATTGACATGAAATTGACAACGTCGTCATAGGTAAAATAGCGATAAACAGATTATCATTGGTCATCTCAACTCGATTGCTTTTCTCACTTTCGCTGTACCAGCTCAAGCGAGAAAATCAATCTCGTTGAGATGATCAACGATAATCTATAAATATCAACAATAAGCATACAACATAGATCATCATAATGATATATAGTTTGCAAACCAAAAATATTAACAAGTGAAGTATGTGTTTTTTTTCTAAAAATTGCAAAAGAAATAAGTTTGAGTCGTTGTATACATTGGAAACAAGAACAGGTTGAGTAGGTCGTATGAATAATTAGTTATAATTTCGGCAATTTCTATTTAAATATTCATGAGAAAAAGTGATATCAGGTCAGTGACTGTATATGACATAGAAAAATACGGTCAACGCATTTTGACTGCTCAAATAGAACGAGTGCAGTATAAATCGTGTTTAAGCTTTACAACAATAAACAAAAACACAAATAGAACATGTGTAATCTGCACAACACTATTTCTCTATAGCATTGCAAGTTTCTTTCAAACAACATTTGATTTAAATTCGTAAAATAAATCCTTTAAAAGAAAACAAAAACAAACACAAAACAAAACAAAACGTACTACAGACCTTTTGTTGAAGGCCAACAGAGGTCGTAACTTAATAATGTTGGCCTGGTAGATTTTAAATCTGTTGGATTTCATTGGTTTGAGATTGATAGAATTATATATAAATGTTAAATAAAACCTAATACTGCTTATTTTCAATAGTTTTCATAAGGTCATATCCAAATTATATCGATACCTAGATTAGGAAACGGAAAATCGAAGGGAAAATTATGTTGACCTCTTGATATATAGGTTTAAAAAGATGACAGTTATATCAATTATTTGCTCTGTTAAGTTTTTGAAGTTAACATCAACTCATCATGTCTTATGTATACGATTTGGTGTATTAATCTAAAAATGTTATGCTGCAAATATCATACGGGTTATAGATAAAGGCAACAGTAGTATACCGCTGTTCAAAACTCATAAATCCATGGACAAAAAACAAAATCGGGATAACAAACTAAAACCGAGGGAAACGCATTAAATATAAGAGGAGAACAACGACATAACACTAAAATGTAACACATATAGACAAAATCCCACGAGAATAACAAATATAACATATATATATAACATCAAAACCAAATACATGAATTTGGGATAGACAAGTACCGTGACACGTCTTATCGCAATGTGAATTTACACTCAAAAATAAGAGAAAACAAACGACACAACGTTATAATGTAATACACACAGAAACGAACTATAATATAACAATGACCATATTCCTGACTTGGTACAGGGCATTTTTAAAGGAAAAATGGTGGGTTGAACCTGGTTTTGTGGCATGCCAAACCTCGCACTTTTATGGCCATGTGAAATATAACATCAAAATGACAACACAGGACTACAATATAAATAAATTGGAGAACACAATTGACAAAGAATCACACGAACAACAGCCAACAAAAGGCAACAAGTTCAAAATTTTAATACGCCAGAAGTGTATTTTGTCCACACAAGACCTATGTGTGACGCACAGATACAAAAGTTTGAAAGCCGAAACGAGTACAAAGTTGAACAGCATCGAGGACCAAAAGATCAAAAAGGTTGTGCCAAAAACGGCAAGGGTTTTCTGTTAAGTTACCAGAAAATCCCTATAATTTAGAGTAATTTATACTTTTGTAAACAGTAAATTTAATAAAATGAATATTCAAAAGATGTACATGATAAAGCTGAAGTATTAACTAATTACAGGAAACAACTGAAATACATTTACATAACCAGACATTTGAAACACAAAAGTAGACACATCCGAATACGTTTAAACCTCTACGCCAAGTGACGTCCTATTTGAAACTGAAAAATGACGAAAAAATGACGTCATTTGAATTAGTAAAACAGAGCATCAAAAAATGAAAAATGACGTCACATAAGAATGAATAAGATAGAATTAGGATTAATTTAAGATTATGTATTTGAACTAAATACTGATATTGCATTTAATAACAAAGAATGTGCTTCAGACAGGACAACCATAATAGTTGACAACGATGGTTACATTAAAGAATGTATGTTAGATATTAACTGAAGATTCATGATAATTCGTTGGATACCTATTTTCATGGGTATTGTGGGTATTAATATGTAATATTAAAAATATAACACATGTAGACATGATAAACATAAGGTTGTTGGTCCTTGAACAGTTATTGAATATTGGATACGGAAAAGATGGAGTCTCGCTAATATGACCAGACAATTGTTCGTTCAAAGTTCACATTTAGGATTTTGTATATTTCTTTAATCTATGCTTTTTATTATAATTCCGAGTCCTTACTGCGTTTTAATAATTTATTAGTTTATTGTATTTTACGCTATTCAAAAGTTACTTGTATTTTACACTTAACTATAATCCTTTCATGTAGATTAATTATCAAAGATTTATATCCGTCTTTAAGATAAAAGGTTTTGTAATAAAGAATATAGATAATTTGACACTAAGTGATAAATGCCGAAAGCCATTCTTGACAAACTTATACGAAGCATGGGGCGTATTGCATTTCCGCTAATTTTTCATATTCCCAATACTAGGGAAAACGGTACTATTTATTCTGCCATAGGCGACAATATTAACATTTTCTAAATTTACCACTTTTTAAGATAAAAACCTGGATAAAACTGTTATATGTTGTGTTAGTACTTTATTATTGTGTTTTAAAAATTAAAGCCAAATAGTATCATGACCAACTTCCAACGGAGCTTGTTTATGTTATCCATGCCCACCGTCATTTTGCACCAAATTTATGAAATTTTGCAAGTCTTTTCGAATAATTCTCTAGAAAATATTTCAATAGGTTTCAAAATTTATATTGTAAATATACACAATGTACTTATTCATAGATAAATAAAAAATATATTGTACCCTTACATCCAATCACAGCGCTCTTAAGTTGACTTCCTACGCCCTGTCTTGGGTACACAAAAGGCCAACCTAATGCTGGGAAAATTAAATACTACCGTTTTCCCTACTACGTTTCCGCAAATTTAAAGTATACGTTTCCGCAATATGTATTTATTACTTTTCCGGAAATTTACCTGGTAAATTATAAATATTTGAATATATATTAGATAAATTATCTATTTTATTTTTTTAATAAAGAAAATGTTCTGATCTTATATCTACAATATACTAGATATAACTAGTTGACTCCGGAAAGGATTAGTTAAACTTTGGCTTACTTGCCAACTGACATGATTGAAGAATGCTTCGTAGAATTAATAGCCGATGCTCCATCTGACGATAAATGCATGAAGTTTGCCGATTATATATTGGAATTTTATATAGTACTAGGCAATTGCAATTTGAGATATCCATCAACCATTTGGGAATCACCTCCTGGCACCGAGGAAAAGAAAGCAACTTGCACGTTATGATAACAATAAATATTTATTTTGTAGTATGACTTTGCATTCGATCAACAGGTATTCTATAATTATTTTCAGAAAAGTAATGAATTTTTTTTTCCGGAATAGTTACTTTTTCCCCCGGAAAAGTAAGATATTTATTTGCGGAAACGTAAACTTTTTTTTCCGGAAACGTCATCTTTTTTTTCCGGAAAAGTAATGCCAATTTGCGGAAACGTAAAACGCCGGAAGCATGTTTTTAATCCGTAATCCCCGCTTTCGGCAAAACGCGAATTGATATTATTTGATATAAAGATATTTGATTGGTTCATTTTCCGTATGTCAATCAGTCTTTTGAATTGTATTTGATATTAGTTTTTATGTTGTTATGGAGTGATGTTTTAATATTTGAAATATATGGATGTGAAATAAATATGTAAACTTTCCAGCAATTTGGATTTTATCTCAACTACCGCTAGTTTCCCCCAGAAACTAACTAATATGACAGAGGTGACCAACAACCTGGTCATATGTGGTGGATTAATACCCGTGATCTCAGAAGTGTACCTCAAACGCCAAGCGAGTGACAAAATGTACTTTTAATTTTAACAATATTTCGTTATAAGTGCTAATGACAAAATTTTAGCGAGGAAATGAAACGACGAAAGAAGAGAAAAATGTGTTTTCCGTTTCCATTGGACATATTCCTTTCACAACTATGATGAACTTTTAATATAAATATAGATCTGTACAACTGATTTCAAAATGGACCCTACTAAATTATTAGCTAAATTCAAAGGTGACTTTACCGAAAATCCAAGTCGTTGGTGGAAATTATTTGAAAACTTCGTTTCGTTATATTACGATGAATCTAAATTTTGTAATGCATTTCCACTATTTTTAGAAGAAAACGCACAAATATGGTGTAATGGATTACCGGAAGATTTAACAAACACTCGTGAAAATTTAAAATGCGAATTTCTGAAGAAGTATTAAATTTCATACGGACAGAACTTTCAAAAACTTTCGGACTTTATAGATTTAAAACAACAAGAGACAGAATCTGTTGCAGAATTTATTAACCGAGTTAACGCTTTGTCTGAAGACCAAGATGTGGGACAACAATTCAAATTGATGAAACTGCAGTATAGATGTAAACCAGAACTTGTTAGACTTATGTCCCTAGGTAAATGGCCGGAAACAGTCGAAGAGGCAGAAGTGCGCTTGCGGTCAGTAGAAGCAAACTCTAACTATTTAGAAAAATGTGAGAAGAAGGAAACCGAAGACAAAATTATGTCAGAACTGAAACCTAAAATAGATATGATGTTTCAACAAATTAGTGCCGTTCACAGCAATACAATAAAACAACTTACAACCAGCCCTACAATGGTGGAGCCACTTCTTTATCCGGATGCTGATCGCAAGGCCCAAGTTGAACAACGTACAAGAACGCCAAGACGACAACGCAGATGTAACCCATGCCACAGATGCGGTGAGTGTGACCATATACCATCTCAATGTCGCTTTATTAGAATAAAATGTAATAAATGCAAATCCATAGGCCACAAAGCAAAAATGTGTAGATCAAAACCAAAACATTTTTCGGCGCAACCATCAAAATTCATTTCGGCAACAGGTTTAAATAACACAAAAGCATCAAATTTAATTAAAATTCGGGTTGCAAATCATTCTGGTATGGCTATGGTTGATTCTGGAGCTACTATTAGCGCAATTTCGGCAGATTTTTATTATGCAAATTTGCATAAGAAGGTTACACTTAAAAAGGCATCTCTTCTTGCAACTGGAGCAAGCGGAGCATCTTTAAGAGGAATAAGCACAATTGATGTCTCTATAGAAATAGGTCGTTTAACAATGCAACAAACTTTTCATATTTTTGAAAATTTTACACATTCTATTATTTTGGGTTTAGATTTTTTAGACAATCAAAAAGCAAGGCTCAATTTTGATGACAAAACCCTTGTTCTGCAGTCTGGTATAACTGAAGTTCCCCTTGTTAATGGTGAAAATAATGACAATTGTATTTGTTTTATTTCTTTAATTAACGATGAAGTAATTCCTAGTAGATCAGAAGTAGTTATTCCCGTTCAAACTGTTGACAAAAGTATAAAGTCTAAATTAGGTATTATTGAACCGAATCCCGCATTGGTTGGTAAACAGAATATTGTAGGTGCCACATGTCTTGTACAAATAAGAAACAATAAAACATTTTTACAAGTTCTGAATCCCACAAATGCCAAAGTACGGTTATCAAAACACACAAAATTAGGCAAGTTCAGTGAAATTATAGAGAACTCGATTTCAAGTGAAATCACCGATGACACAATAGAAATAAATTCAATAGATAAGGGTACACAAAATACATATAATGAAGCAAAGTACATCGAAATAGCTAAAAGTTTAAATTTCAATTTTTCTGACTCTGATTTAACAACAGAACAAAAACAAAAACTAATGGTGATGTTAGGTACAAATAGGGACGTTTTTGCTATGAATTTATCCGAACTTGGTTGTACAGATCTCCATCCCCATCGTATTGAAACAGGCAACGCACAACCTGTAAGACAAAGGTTCTACAGGCAATCACCAGCCGTTAAAGGAGAAGCCAGCAAACATGTAGAAGAGATGTTAAAATACGATATCATAGAACCGTCACAAAGTGAATGGGCCAGTCCCATTTGTTTAGTCCAAAAGAAGAGTCCAAAGTCAGCATCGTCAACACCCAACACGCCACAGTATAGGTTTTGCGTTGATTTTCGTCTCCTGAATACTTTGACGACTAAAAAAGTGCACCCGATTGTTCAAATGGACGATATTGTTGATATGTTAGGCGAGGCGAAGGCGAAATTCTAAAGTACCGTCGATATGTTCAATGGATTCCATCAAATAAAGTTAGATCCGGAAACTAAACATAAAACCGCGTTCACATGTCATGAAGGAGTCTTCGAATTCAACCGACTACTATTCGGCCTTTCTAACAGTCCGCACACTTTTCAGCTTGTAATGTCCGAAGCCCTCCGCGGAATTAACTGGAAAAATGCACTAGTCTACATGGATGATGTACTCGTTTTTTCAAGAACATTTGAAGAGTATCTGCAACACCTTACGATTCTATTTCAAAAGCTACGGGAAACCAATCTAAAACTTAAACCAACAAAATGTACTTTCGCTGCAAAAGAAGTAAAGTTTTTAGGCCACGTTTTGTCAAAAGATGGAATTGCTGTTGACACAACCAAGACAGATGCAGTAAAGACCTTTCCAATTCCACAAAATATAACAGACGTGAGAGCATTTTTAGGACTTGCAAACTATTACAGAAAATTTGTAAAGGGTTTTTCCAAAATAGCTAGTCCATTACACAGATTACTTGTCAAAGGTGCAAAATTTATATGGGACAATGACTGTCAAAACGCATTCGAAGAAATAAAGAAACTTCTAATTTCATCTCCAATACTCGCGTTTCCAGACTTTTCAAAATATTTTATCCTCTACACGGACGCTTCACAGATCGCTATTGGTTACATACTTGGACAAAAAGATCATAAAGGCAGAGAACAAGTCATTGCTTATGGTGGACGATCATTACGAGGAGCTGAAAAGAACTACTGTATCAGGGATCTTGAATACTTAGCTTTGGTTGAAGGAGTTAAACAATATCATGTTTATTTGGCTAGCCGAAAATTCAGAATATATACAGATCATGAAGCACTTATACACATCCAGAAGCTCACGAAGGAGAAAATCACAGGCCGACTTTCAAGATGGGCTATGTTTCTACAAAGCTACGATTATGAAATAATTTACAAAAAGGGAACGGCTAATGGTAACGCTGATGCGTTAAGTAGACGACCATACGATACCGAAATAGCGACTATTACAACAGCTACAGTTGAATCGTCAACACAGACAGAAGCCTCTTTCATCGAGTTAGACCCATATATGCATCCATTTGCGAAATAACCACAAGTCCAAAAGAAAAAGTCGTAAATGATCAACGGACAGATGAAAATTTCAAAGATGTCATTAAATATATATTGGATAAAGAACTACCCGATAAGACCAGACAAGCTAGAAAAACGGTTATTGAATCACAAGACTATATTATAGACGAGGACGTATTATTTCATTTATACTACCCGAAAGGAAAAGGTCACAGAGCGGATAGGATAGTTAAACGATTGGCAGTTCCATTAACCCTAAGAGACGATATCCTAAAGTCATACCATGACAGCTTACTCGGTGGACACAATGGTATTGAACGTACTTACCATACAATACGATATAAATACTATTGGCCTGGTATGTACAATGACATTCAACAGTACGTACAGACGTGTATGCAGTGTCAAAAAGCTAAACCTGACGGCCATAAGCGCCCGACACCACTGCAACCACTTCCTGTGCTGGACGTATTTAGAAGAGTACACATGGACATCTTAGGACCATTTAGAAAAAGTTCCGGCGACTACACACACGTTCTACTAATAGTCGATTCATTCACAAAATTTATGGAAATACTTCCTATGAAACAGACAGGCGCGAAAGATGTAGCTGACCTATTTTATAACCAGTGGATTTGCCGTTATTCAGCGCCTGATGCGATCCTGACAGACAAAGGACAAAACTTCATGTCAAATATATTGAAGGAGGTTTGCAATATCTTCGAAATCCAAAAGATAAATACCAGTAGTTACAGACCCCAAACAAACAGTACATGCGAACGGAATAACAAGACAATAGCTGAAAAACTTCGCACATGCATTGATGCCAATCAATTAAATTGGCCAGAAAAATTACCAAGTATTGCTCATGCTATGAACACGTCAGTATGCACTGAATCGACACAGTACACTCCGTATTTCCTCGTATTTGGAAGAGAATGCAGAACGCCTATTGACACAGTTTTAACAGAACCGTCCAAAGTCGGACCAGCCGCTAAGCAGTATATAGACAAGTTACACGAACACTTAGTTTTAGCTAGAGCAATAGCGCGGGAGAATGCACTCGAAGCACAAAAGAAGTACAAAGCACAGCACGATAAAAGAGCAAGAGAAATTTCTTACAACATTCGTGATAAAGTATGGCTAGATACCAAGAAAACGGAAGTTGGGTTATCCCGAAAACTATGTAATAAATGGCAAGTCCCGTATTACATAACAGAAGTTAAGGGTAAAAGCACGTATAGACTCCGGCGCTGTTCTGACGATGTACCAATTAAAGGACTTATCAACGTCAACAGACTAAAGAAGTTTTACGACCCACAAGACAGGCCTACAAACAATGTAGATGTTCCAACTGACGACGAAATGTCAGACGATGATGACAAGGAAGAGGTTGAAAATGCTGAAGATGACGATGAAATTGGTCAAACTGATACACAGCCAGACTCTAATGACCCTACACAAAACAATACTCAGGTACAACGGCACAAAAATGATGACCGAAAGAACGATGATTCAGATCTGTATCTAGTAGAACGGATAGTAAAAGCAAAACGTATAAACAATAAAATGCATTATTACATAAAATGGTTAGGATATAGTCATAGACATAATACACATGAACCGGAAGAAAATATTCCTCCAGAATTAAGACACGAATTTAAAGTTCGTATGGATCAGGCTAAACGTATAAAAGCACTCAAAACAAAGAGATAGAAATGAACCCCTTTTTTCTTCTGTAGAATTAGACATTACACTTACAAATCATTTTCAAGTTAAATAGCAAAACTTACATACAATGTACAAGCTCGTTTTTTTTACCTCGCAATTGGATAGATATTTACATAATCAAGTACTTCAGTTTTTCAAATTTTTTACCCTCAAACGGTAATGTTAATAGAATAACAACATTTAAATTTATATTGGGTTGTCATAGTATGTTTGTCGTAAATTTGGACCTAGTGTTTTTTTACACAAGTTAATGGTCGTATTATCAGACAAACATCAGTGACAGTTCATACATCAAGTAACTGCAATTTTTTACAAAATTGGTGTTATTTTCATGTTCTAACACCAGACTCAAGCTAGCGACCAATTCTAGCGACCAATCAAGCTAGCGACCAATTCTATCGACCACTTAAGTTAACACTGAGCATAAACACATAACAGAACCATTTCGAGATATGTCTGAAAATCACAAAATTACAGTATACTAGCTTGAGTCTGGTGTTATACTGTTTCGAGAACCACTCCCCTCAAACCTAAATACTCCAGATTAGATATTTAAAAAGAAAAACCTTAATGGTCCAAATACCTCATATGGTCCAGCCCGTTGATAATAAAACGAGTATAATACTAATATGGTCCAATCATACGCGTACAGTCAGACCATATGAGTATACGCATATGGTCCAAATATTGATATGGTTCGGAACATATTCGTAAGTATTGTAAAACAGAATAAAAAAAATCTAAGTATAGCCGTTCAAATGTCAACTTACGGTGAGATAAATAAAATGTTTAAGTGAACAAGGAACTAGAAACATATCGAGTATTTCCTGAAAACCATTTAGGTTTGAGGGGAGTGGTTCTCGAAACAGTATAATGGGTATAGTCCAAGGCACTTCAGATAATACTGAAAGCAGTAAAACAAATATAAATATAATAAGAAAGAAAAAAGAAAATGATTCAATGCAACATTCATCAAGTCAAAACATTTAAACTACGTTCAGCCAGATGCATTTTTTTAAAATCTTTAATATTTATATACAACAGATATATTACATATTACTCAAAAATATCACAAGAATGTTTTAAGTATAATGACATATATAATCAACACGAAAATTAGAAAATAAATGTTATGAATCTTTCGGTTTCTAGTACAACAATGTTGTTCTTTAAAAAGTGTTGCTCAAAAATATTTCTCATACATCTTGCATCACACAAGTATTCATACAGAATAGTTATATAATGTTTTATACTGTATAAGGTCAACTTTACTGTTTAACCTCTTAAGTAAATTCCTTCTGTGAAGATACAACTTTTATTTATTTTCTAGTTTCAACCTTTATTCAGACATTATGTAGCATGTTATTAATAAAGTGTCCGATAAAGACAAAAGAGTAATAAGTTGTCTAACAGATAACATTTTATACATTATTCCTTATTCAATACATTCTTTTTTGATAAATTATTCGTATTTTGTTATCAATTACACAATGCAATGTCAAGAAAAAATTCTGATTTAATGACAAAAACTAATCTTGTGTGAAAGAATTTGTGTTTCAAATATAGCTCGTTGATTTTGTGTATCAACTTGTTTTTATTTTACCTTTATTCAATCATTCAACATATACATCTATAATGTTTTACCACTTTATATATGATGTTTGATATGTTAATTTTTATATTGTGTATATTGTATTGTATTGTTTGTATATGCCTTCAACCCCCAGGGGTATAAATGTGCATTTCATTAATAATAAATAAATAAATAAATAAATATAATACTAAAAATACGAGGTCCAATTTGTCAGCCGTCATCACGTTAAAACGACGAATCAAAGAATACTTTATATACAACTAATATAGTACACAGGTGTAGATTAAAAATTACACCACTCCAGGCCCTTTTGTTTTCCACGTAATTAATATTGCCAATAATTAAGAAGTTCCGGGTCGAGTCCGATACCGATACCAATAGTATAATCACCTGTTACCTATTACCTTATCTGTACGTTCCGCATCTGACAGGCGCACCACCAAACGGTGTATTCAGGATTAATATGCTATTTACACGGGTCATAATCACAGGGTTGACACTACTAAATTGTCAAATTGTTACCTATTGTAGTATTTTAATCCGTAAGACTTTCTAAGATAACAATACGAATACTAAAAATCTGGACTAAAAATAAGTTTCAATTTGTTAGCGGGCATGACGTTAAACAGCGAATCAAAGAATTCAACTTTATTTATAACTAATATAGGACAATGCTGTTGATTAAAAAATACTCCATTCCAGGACCTTTTTTTTCCAAATAATTAATATTACAAATAATGGATAAGTTCCAGTTCGACGGGTTCAAACAGAAAGATTTGAAAGCAGAGCAAATTGTGTATCTTATAGATGACAGTACTAATACTAAAATAAGGCTTGCGCATAGTTATATACTTTAATTCAGTCATGGACCCGCGATATCACGGGTGTGTTCTAGTATATAATTAATTTACACATGAAGATACATTTGTAATATTATTATTTCAAGTATTGAAAAAATGGTAAGCAAAAGTAAATAACATTACAAAATTATAACAAACGTCAAATAAAAAAGGATCTGGAATGTCAGTCTTGTTCAATTATTGAATATCAATTAGAAAGAATAAAATGAAAATATAATATGATATAAGCAAATAAAAAACAGTCGAAAATAATTGATAACTGAAAAGGGAAACAATCTAGTCCTATTACATTAATTTTTATAATAAATTACGATATCGGCCCGATCAAAGTAGTATATCAAACAAAATAGTTACTATGCATATTTATAAATCTTTGTCAATTAGTATAATATTTAGTTCATTTTGGTATCAAATGAAAGCGTATTCACTTGGGATCACTAAAGACCCGTGTTGAGTAATAATCAGAAAAAAATTAATAAAATACAGGGCATATTTCCCCCGTTGTAGAGTTGGCTTAGTACCTGTTTTTATTCTGGAATTTCTGGGGAACCAGAAGACATCAATACACAGTTAGGAGTTTGGTTTCGCATTTTGGCCCCTGTGGATTTTTTATATATGAAACTTGTTGTGCAATAAAATTCATTTTCAGACAGCTGACTACTAATTTAGCCTTCAAAGATGGTTTATAAAAACATCAATGTTGTTTTTACATGTTTAATAGGCTATTTTCTGTTTGACTTTCCGTATTTTCATAGCTATACCAGCCATAGGTCCAGAAATTAATGTAATATTTCTGGTGCACTTTCCCACCAGGGCATTTTCATGAATAAAAGGGTCTGGGACAAGCTTTCAATCCCACTAGGTGTGGGTAAAAACTTTGCCGTAGGGAACTGTACAGAAAGAGTGAAAACATGAGCCCATACCCATTACTGTATAGGTACCTCAGACTTTGGATGGACAGTGAAGTCTTCAGGTGCACTTTCCCACCCTGGAATTGATCCCTGGGTTGGAAAGTGCACCTGAAGACTTCACTGACCATCCAAAGTCTGAGGTACCTTTACAGTTATGGGTACGGGCTCATTATTCAGTCTTTCTGTACAGTTCCCTACGGCAAAGTTTTTTCCCACACATAGTGGGATTGAAAGCTTGTCCCAGACCCTTTTATTCATGAAAATTCCCAGGTGGGAAAGTGCACCGGAAGCTGACAACAACATATTCAATTTCTCATTTTGGTCCATTATGGGTGGTGGCAGCAGTCGCTTTACTCCCATCCCCCTACGGCAAAGTTCTTGACTGCAGGTGGTTAGATTGAAAGCTATTATCCATATCTTCAACTCGTATCAATCGCTGGGTGGGAAAGTGCACCTGAAGACTTCATTGACCATCCAAAGTCTGAGGTACCTTTACAGTTATGGGTATGGGCTCATTTTTTAGTCTTTCTGTACAGTTCCCTACGGCAAAGTTTTTTCCCACACTCGGCGATGTTATTTTTTCGTGTCCAACGTATATTCTATCGGCAAGCCTCTCAAGGTCCATAGGGTAAAGTTCGCCACCGGACATGGCTCAAATAAAAGGTAATAAATCAGAGCAGGGTCCACAGAAATGATTTTTTTGGGTTTAAAACCTTCTGGGAATTGAATCCCACCTACACTTTATCAATAACATCCAAATATTAAAGAAACATTCCTTGGCTTTAACTCCAAATATGGACAATTTCATGTTAAAGGGGTCCTGAAATCTTTTGAAAGCTTCCGATGTGCTATTTTTAACCTTTTCTAACTAACCGGACCAAATCACTACTTTAAAATTTATGACCCAATTTTTTTTTACAGTGTGCTTAATCCCCCTTACTTGCTATTTCAGGCATATAACATGAAGAAATACATTTGGAAGGGGTATAAAAAAAATGGCAAGTAATACACTGTCCACACTAAGGGTTATATTCAAAGGACGATAACTGTGTACTCGGACCATTCGAGGATGCCGAATGTATAGAAAGCCAGTATATATTAATTCTTTCGAACATAAGATATTTCTTATTTCGTTTATTTGAAAGCTTATACATTGTACACAGGACCGAGTTTAAGTCAACTCATATTAAATAGTTATTCTATGCTACGCCTACAACAGTAAAGACCGTAATGTTAATTGATCTGTAGGTTAATTCGTTCGTTCGTTTTTCCATGTATCCATCCAGTTATACTGTATTTGATTGAATCTAAGACGACATTGTAGTCAGATCAAGTTGAAACTAGGTAAACATATTTTTTTGAATATGTTCTTTCTAAAATTATTTACGGTTCTCTGAATATGGAAAATAATTGTGCGATCAAATCATCATAGACAAACACTGCTGTTTTTTTTTCTAATTCAATTCTTTACTTTTTAATCTCATTTCGTATCCGTAAATTACTCGTATATAACTATTATGTGATTGGGGGATATACGATCCGTTTTTAATAGTTTTTTTGCAAACCTAGATTTTTGTTTACCATCTCGGTTAAGAGTTTGGAAACCGAGAAGACGTAAAAAAAGACCTCAAAATATAGTATATGCCCTTCTCAATAGAGTAAAATACGTAGAGGAGCGCACTTTTCATTCTATAAATACATATATAATAACATACAGTATGTGTTTATGTAGGGGAATAAAAATCGTTCGCTAAAAAAGATTGTTCCTTTGCTTTTTGTGTATTTTTCTCTGTGCATTTGCTGATTTAAGATACCTATCTCCATTGTTGTTCTATTGTATTACTATATTTTTTTACTTTTTACGATTTTCTGGGACGTTCTCCCATTACTGATTATGTTGATGCAGACATTTAGCAAGTAAACTAGTCAGTACATTAGGCTACAGACGACATTGATGTTGTAGTATCCCTTCTGACTTGATATGATGGATATCTCTAGTTATTTAAAGGTTAAAAATCAATATAAACCGTATTGGTAGCCATATTTTATTTTTAACAGAACGTTGTTTCATTATGTCGTTTTGTGGTTTTCTCATATACCACATTATGATTCTTTGACAAGTTGATTCTCATTGTGTTCTTTAGTGGTCGCTAGAATTGGTCGCTAGCTTGATTGGTCGCTAGGATTGGTCGCTAGCTTAAGTCTAGTTAAATTTAGGGATAGTTTTGATTTAGATGATAGTTTTCCAATACCATTGAACCACATTACTCAGTTCATTGCATACATGTCTTGCTTGGACATGGCTCCATCTACGGTGAAATGTTATATTTCAGCTATCAGTTTTTATAATAAGATTAATAATTACGAAGATATGTCTAAATTATTTGTTGTAAGGAAAATGATTGATGGAATGGCAAGGTCAAAGTTAAGGTGACCTGACAGTAGATTACCTATTACTATAGATCTGTTAAAAAATATTATAAAAATTTTGCCCGCATTTTGTAGCTCCAGATATGAAGATGTCTTATTTTCTAGTGCTTTTTCAATGGGATTTTTTTGCATTTCTGCGAGTTGGTGAAATGACAACTGCATCTGGCAGGGAAGGGTCGAATCATGCCATTAAAATTGAAAATGTGGAGGTTACTAATCATAATATAAAAATATACTTGGCGTCTTCAAAAACAGACCAGCTAGGTCGAGGGACTTCAATTTTTGGTGACTCGACAATCAGATGTTGGAATTTGTCCGGTAAATTTACTGCAAGAATATTTAAAGATTCAACCTCGAATTAGTGGTCAATTATATTGCCACTTTAATGGCTCTCCGATGACTCGATATCAGTTTTCAGGAATTCTAAAACAAGCCCTGGGGTATATTGGTTTTGATCAATCAAAGTATGGGACGCACTCATTTAGAATCGGTAGTGCTACTTCAGCAACTATGCTTGGTTTTTCTGACGAGCAAATTAAAGTAATGGGTCGTTGGAGTTCTGATACTTTCAAAAGTTATATACGAATACCACAATTTTGAATAAATTTCGTTTAATTTGATGGTCAATTTAGTATATTTCATGTCAATACATACATGTATTAAATTGTAGGCCAAGAAGTGTCAGTATGGATAGTAGGCTCATCTTTGATAAGAAATGCATTTGTACACGCAAGAAGTAGAACAGGTGGTGTAAATTTAGGTCTCCATAGAATAGGAGTTAAAATTTGGTGGCAAGGGTATGGTGGCATGGGTTTAAAAGATTTGGAATCGACAATAAAAAGATTGATGAAATATGAAAAAGCGCCGAAATATCTTGTCCTTCATATTGCTGGAAATGATTTGGGGAAGACAAAATTAGGATTTTTAAGGAATGAAATCAAGGCCACCTTGGAGAAGGTACAAAGTTATCTACCGAATAGTTCGATTGTCTGGTCTCAGATTTTACCCAGAACAAATTGGCGTCATTCAAAAAGTCAGGATAGCATGATGGCATGCAGAATTAGGATAAATAGTGCCATTGCATCATTCGTGTTTAAGAATGGGGGACATTATATAAAGTATCCACATATTTTTCCTAATAGTACTTTTTTAAAGGAAGATGGTGTTCATTTGACTGATCTAGGAAATGACATATTTCTAAATAATTTGCAAGGTGCGCTTGAAATGTTTATTTGTTCTGGTTCTTATACATATCCAGATACATTTGGTACTAGTATGTGTATATCTTAGATAATTTTAAAACAGTTTTGGCCACAGTCCTATCGCAGCTTCATCCCCACTTTAGTGGCGGTTGATCCGGTACGGTTGAGTTTGACATATACCATACCTAATCAATTTGGCAACTTCGCTGCGTGTGATAAACTACAGTTACAGTTGTCTATATTTTAGTGATATTAAAAGTACATTTTGTGGATCGCTGTATCCCAGGATCCAACAGCTAAGTTAGTTGATCGCTGTATCCCAGGATCATACATCTATCTATCTATCTATATATATCTATCTAGTTATCTGTAGGTTGCCAGAGGTAACCAAAAAATGATCTATACATCTATGAATCTAGTTATCTATGAATCTATCTAGTTGAACAATATATATCGTTGAATCTATATGTGTACATATTTAAATTTGTGTTAATAATAAAAAGCTGTGGTCAATACTGCCAATAAATCTTAGTTTTACAAGCCATCTCGAATAATAGAATTTATGTAATATACATAAATTCGGTTATTCTAGTGGAAAGTTTTAATATCGTCCGTTGCAGTGCTTTCCTCTATAAATTCATATATAGTCGATAAGATGTATAGGGGTGACGTCAATTTGACGTTAGCGTTCTTTTCAACTTTGAGCTACAAGTGAACAGACGTGTAATTACAATACAGAGAGAAGTATTTTGGAAATACCCACCCTCCCTCCACTATATATAGTTAAACCATGTAGTTTTGTTTGGGTACTGCTCTTTTGTTCTTTTTATTTTCAGGTACATGTATATACGAGTAGTTAGAGTTCCAGTATGAAAAATTCTCCTCCATTGCTGATTTGCCATGTGATGTCAAAAATTGCAGTAGTCAGTTAGATGTTGGTTGTATAGAAACATTTGATCGTTAAAAAGTGAAAAATGTGTTTGACAACTTCGCTGCGTGTGATAAACTACAGTTACAGTTGTCTATATTTTAGTGATATTAAAAGTACATTTTGTGGATCGCTGTATCCCAGGATCCAACAGCTAAGTTAGTTGATCGCTGTATCCCAGGATCATACATCTATCTATCTATATATATCTATCTAGTTATCTGTAGGTTGCCAGAGGTAACCAAAAAATGATCTATACATCTATGAATCTATAGTTATCTATGAATCTATCTAGTTGAACAATATATATCGTTGAATCTATATGTGTACATATTTAAATTTGTGTTAATAATAAAAAGCTGTGGTCAATACTGCCAATAAATCTTAGTTTTACAAGCCATCTCGAATAATCCATACTTATTCGATACGAATGAACCAACTGAACCTACTTCCTATCTATCTTATTTAGACGCAAACAATTTATATGGTTGGAGCATGTCTCAATGTCTTCCGTATGGTCACTTCAACTGGCTTACCGAGGAGGAGAAAATAAAATTAGATATCACAAAATTAAAAGCTTACGGTTCAGACGGATACATTTTCGAAGTTGACCTTGAATATCCTTCGTCACTTCATTCTTCTCATTCAGATTTTCCCTTAGCTCCAGAAAGAAAGCATATTCAAGTAGAACATTTATCTCCATACTCAAAGGAATTATTGCAAAATTTAACTGGAAAACAATGTTTAACAAAGATTGAAAAACTCGTTCCTAACCTAGACGACAAGGAAAAACACATAGTGCATTATAGAAACTTACAACTATACGTAAAGTTAGGAATGAAGATCAAAAAGATACATAGAGTACTCAAGTTTAAACAATGTCCCTGGTTGAAGAAGTATATAGACTTTAACACAGAAAAAAGGAAAAATGCAAAGAATGAATTTCAGAAATGTTTATATAAGCTGTTAAATAATTCAATTTTTGGTCGGACTCTCCTCAATACACGCAAGCATAAAGATGTGAAACTTTGTCACACGGCAGAGAAACTTAATAAAGAAACAGCTAAACCATCCTACGCATCTTGCAAAATATTTAACGAAAATTTGGTGGCAGTGGAGAAAAAACGTGTGAATGTTTTGATGAAACAACCAATATATGTAGGTTTTTGCATTTTAGACTTATCCAAGTTTTTGATGTACGATTTCCATTATAACCATATGAAATCTCTGTATGGTGATAAAATTCGTGTGTGTTTTTTTGATACTGATAGCTTTTTATATCACGTTGAAACGGAAGATGTGTATGAAGATATGCATCAATATCAAGATATGTACGATACGAGTGATTATCCACTAGAACATTTTTTACATGACACCGAAAATAAAAAAGTAATTGACAAATTCAAGGATGAAACAAGTGGAACCCCAATAAGTGAATTTGTTGGACTGAGATCGAAGATGTATTCATTTTCTTTTGAGGGCGGCGAAAAGCATACTGCAAAAGGAGTCACAAAAACTGCATCCAGAAAACTCAAACATGAAATGTATAAAAATTGCCTTTTCGATAAAACTGTTACACGTTCTGAAATGAATATAATAAGAAGCGAGAGCCATGTTTTATATACTAAAACTATTAATAAAAAATCATTAGTGCCTTTTGATGATAAAAGATGGATTTTAAATGATGGTGTGACAACGAGAGTCTATGGACATAAAGACAACATATAAACATTGACATTTTTATCATGTAAAACGTTTAAAGACATTTCAAATCTTATTTGTTATTTTCTATTTTTATAACTATTTCGTATTTGTGATATTATTATTATTTTTTTTTCTAAATCAAAATTTGTGGGGATTTAAATTCTAATTTATAGTGAGGGAGATAATTATTTATTCATTTGAGGGTTATTGTTTATATGTATTTGATTATATATTCAAATATTCATTGATTTTTTGGGGGTTTATTTGTTTTTATTTGTTTGATTTTGTATTTACAGCCCTTGGATGGTGTAAACTTCCCAAAAAAACGTGTATGGTGTAATGGTGTAAGGTGTATGGTGCAATGGTGTAAGGTGTATGGTACTATGGTGTATGGTGTGAGGGGAATGGTGTAATGGTGTATGGGGAATGGTGTGATCGTGTAACGTGCAATCGGGAATGGTGTGAATGAATGGTGTACGACATTTCATTGGTGGAAATCGAAGTTCTTTTTATTTTAATTTTTCGGATTGTAAACATAAACAATAATAATAATCTTAATTAATATTTTTCCAGAGTAACAAATTACTGTACCCGGTAGTCTAAATATGTATTATAGATAAGAATACGAAAAAAAAATATTTTTAATGTGTTTATTAAAGTAATTATTTTATTTTTTCATATTCTTATTTATAGAGAACAATAGCTATAAGATTGGACAGTTGTTATCACTTGCAGCTATCATAAATTAAAATAAATTTTAGTAGAAGCCGTATACAGAGGTTATCCGCGCATAGGAACATTATTTTTATATCATGGGTTATCAACATCATTTTTAACGTTGTTTCGTTCCCCATTTTTGACAGGCTCTTCATAAATATTCCTTCGTAATTCACGTTTGTTTTCGTTGGATTCACGATTCTGTTTTCCAGAAAATGTTCAAAAGGAAATTGTACACTGTACAGTGTTACATGTATTGCACATACGGTGTTGTATAACTATGAACAATCTCGTCAATTGTGTTAGATTTGTCATTATGAATTATAAATGATACCGTGAACGTTCGAAAAAATACTTATGCGAACAGGAATATTTGCCACTTGAAATTTAGCTACACAACCGACATAATATACTACATGTAACAGTATACTTTTCCAAGAAGAGAACTTCTCATTATAAAGTCATGAAAGTATCTCTCATGTCAGTCACATTGTTGAGGGATGTACTACTGGGTTAGTTTTATAAACCTTATCGCTATTTGTCTGCCATTAATAGACATGTACAATTTCCCGTAAAATTTTGATGTCATAAAACAAAATATATGACGCCACCATGGAAAAGTGATTGTTATATGCATGAAAAGTTCAAGCAGCCGGCTGAGCCAGGATTAGTGATATGGTGAATCTTACAAAATATCCTGAACCACTGGGTTTAAATGAGCACACCTCAGCAAGCATGACTTATTTATGCGCAGATCCACCAATCAAACAATAGCCAAAATGAATTAACGGCATACCCATCCATGTTCAGAAGTTTCAAATACAGATACAGATACTGACTTCAGTGACCGTTTTATATTACGTAAACAGAAAAGAATCAAAATATTACTGATTTGCTATGCTGCTATATAGATTTACATAATAGACATGATTAAGTGCATACATGGTTAGTTTTGGTTGACATGTTTAAATAATTTTATTATGAGTTAGCATGGTCAGCCTGAGGTTTCAAATCACTGAAATTTTGTTGCGAGACAATATTTTGATTAAAAAAAGACATGCCAAAAATCAACAAAATTTATATAATGGCAATCCATTCTGACATCAAAATATTGCTGATTTACTATGCTGCTATATCATTTTGTATATATTGATTTACATAATAAAGAGCGAATATGGTCAGTTTTAAAATATAATTTTATTATTTGAGTCAGCTTGAGGTATCAAATTACTGAAATTTTGTTGACTCCTTAAAATAATTTTACTATATGAGTCAGCTTGAGGTATCAAATCACTGAAATTTTGTTTACGTGTTAAACTAATTTTATCATATGAGTCAGCTTCAGCATTGTTGAGGTATCAAATCACTGAAATTTTGTTTAGGTGTTAAACTAATTTTATTATATGAGTCAGCTACAGCATTGTTGAGGTATCAAATCACTGAAATTTTGTTGACACGTTAAAATAATTTTATCATATGAGTCAGCTTGAGGTATCAAATCACTGAAATTTTGTTTATGTGTTAAAAATAATTTTTATTTATGAGTCAGCTTCAGCATTGTTGAGGTATCAAATCACTGAAATTTGGTTACGCGTTAAAATAATTTTATCATATAAGTCAGCTTGAGGTATCAAATCACTGAAATTTTGTTGAAGTGTAAAAATAATTTTTATATATGAGTCAGCTTCAGCATTGTTGAGGTATCAAATCACTGAAATTTGGTTACGCGTTAAAATAATTTTATCATATGAGTCAGCTTGAGGTATCAAATCACTGAAATTTTGTTTATGTGTTCAAAATAATTTTTATTTATGAGTCAGCTTCAGCATTGTTGAGGTATCAAATCACTGAAATTTGGTTACGCGTTAAAATAATTTTATCATATGAGTCAGCTTGAGGTATCAAATCACTGAAATTTTGTTTATGTGTTAAAAATAATTTTTATTTATGAGTCAGCTTCAGCATTGTTGAGGTATCAAATCACTGAAATTTGGTTACGCATTAAAATAATTTTATCATATGAGTCAGCTTGAGGTATCAAATCACAGAAATTTTGTTTATGCGTTAAAATAATTTTATCATATATAATTCAACAATGGTCAACTTGAGGTATCAAATCACTGAAATTTTGTTGACGCATTAAAATAATTTTATTATATGAGTCAGCTTGAGAATTGTTGAGGTATCAAATCACTGAAATTTTGTTGACGAGTTAAAATAATTTTATTATATGAGTCAGCTTGAGGTATCAAATCACTGAAATTTTGTTGACGTGTTAAAATAACTTTATTATATGAGTCAGCTTGAGGTATCAAATCACTGAAATTATGTTGACACGTTAAAATAATTTTATTATATGAGTCAGCTTGAGGTATCAAATCACTGAAATTTTGTTGCAAGACACTATTTTAAATAAAAAGAGGAAATGCTGGCAATCTAAATGATTGGAATAAATTTGTGTTGACATTGTATTGCAATGTTACTGTCGACTCATTTGTATAATGCCATGCATTCTGATATCAAAATATTGCTGATTTACTATGTACTGAGCAGCTATATATATAGATTTACATAATAAAATGTAAATATGGTCAGTTTTGGTTGATGCATTGATATAATTTTATTATGCAAGTCAGCTTGGGGTATCAAATCACTGAAATTTTGTTGCGAGACACTTTTTTGGATAAAAAAAGAACATGCTGGCAATCTAGATTGACTGAGATAAAAAATTAAAAGAATCAAATTTTAAAACCAGACAATTAATTTCTAAATTAAGGGTTAGTGACCATAACCTAGAGGTTGAAATGGGAAGATATAAAAATGTACCCAGAGATCAAAGGTTATATAAACTTTGTAATAAAATTGATGATGAATACCATTTCTTTCTATATTGCAAACTAAACTCAACTTTAAGAGATTGATTATTTTTAAAGATTAATAATATAAATCCTGATTTTACAAATTATCAACCACTTTTAAAGCTAAAACAACTTTTAAATCCAAAATCTGAGCTTTTGACAGAAATTGGTGACTTTATAAGCAATCTTTAGAATTGCAAAAATGAGGTCCATGTCCATCAAAGGTTACATTAATTATCATTTATAACTATGTTTTTTTTTATGTTTATATTTGTAATTCTTCATTGTCTGTATTAAATGTTGTATTTGTGTTTGCTTGACCCATATGGGTGTATTTTGCAAATAAAATTATTATTATTATTATTGAAATAAACCTGTTAAATAAATGCGTGCAAATGTAATCAAAAGCTGAGTGGAAACGTAAAACATTTTAATTCCCAAATGTGTGCAAACATAAGTGCGCCCATTAAAAGGATGTGGTACTATATATATATATATATATATATATATTATTATGTGTAGTATATATATGATTGCTAATGAGACCACTCTCCACAAGAGACCAAAGTAAGTTAGCTATTAAAGGACCCGAGATGAGCATATTATCCTGTCTGAAAAAAGGATTCAATTATTTAGTCATGACACGAGATCCTACATGTAAGTATTTATAACGTACTTCTGGAATATTTGCTGCTGCACAATAAGGGAGGCAACATATAACGTGCAATGGGAATTTCAAACTTATAAGACGAAAACATACCGACAATGCCAGACAAAATAAAACTATAAACACCAGAGTTCTTTGAAATGTCCAAATTGCCTTATTTTGACCAGGGACTTTCTATACCAAGTCCTTGTTTTGAGTAACTTCGTGTAACGCAAAGTAGTAGAAGTAGTACCAACATGGTACAATTAAATAGCTGGTGGTATAATTTTATTGTTGATTTCATGTTTGTAGTAAACAATATATACATGTAGATTAAGCATTATAATGGCCATGATAAAATAAAATATACTGGGAGTTTTGTACTGTGTCATTCAAGGTTCCCCCCTTTCTTTTTCACTTGTGTTAAAGAGGTGTTATTCGTACTATAAAATTCCGGACTAATAAGAACAATATAAACATCGATCACATTTTAGGCGAAGAAAATATTTAAGAAATACATAATATAGGAGCAAGAAATACAAACTCCCATGCTTTCAACGCATTTCAACACAGATTATGTGTAATGAGGATAAATGAATCGGGTATTTTCTACAGTTCATAACTAAAGAAAATATCAATACATATGTTTGTATATCATGTACATAATTGTCCATTTGTCTATCACAACTCCTTTCCCGGTTTATTGTCACATGTAGGCTAAACGCATTAAAGATAAAAGTTTGAAAAATTGTTTTATATAATTTCACTCATTCAAGAACCGTTTTACTGCATGCATGAATGAATTTAAATTAGATATATATATTTAATCGTTTTGGCTTTGACAGAGTTTAAACACTAACATATTTATATCAGTACCTGATGGTCACATGAGCATGATGATAGTCCATCAAACATATACAATATACAAGGTTGTCGGGTAAAGAAGTTGGATATCAAACTTGGAAAAACAACCTGAGACGAATTCCACACGGATATGTATTTTCTATTCAACAATATTCTAATTCTCTTTATTTTCATTTAAACTTGGCTAATACATTTTCTGGCACATACAATAAAAATAAACATACGATAAAATTGAGAATGAAAACGGGGAATGTGTAAAAGAGACAACAAAACAACCAAAGAGCAGACAACAGCCAAATGATTGATCTAATATAAACTATACCACAAGACCACAAGATACCCTTTGCATATATTTACATACTTAATATATTCTATGGAATTTATTTCTGCACAAAAACGAATTCAGAAAGTTAACGAACTTGTTGAATTCCTATTTTAGTGCACAATTTGATCAATTGATTGTTGATTGCCTAACGTCCAGTGGCAAATATTTCATGCATATTTAGGACGAATATTATTTTTAAAAAATATTGGAGGGTTGGGATCCCGCTAACATGTTTGACCCCACCACATTATTTATGGATGTGGGATGTCCCAAGTCAGGAGCCTGCAATTCAGTGGGTGTCGTTTGTTTATGTGTTATATATTTGCTTTTTGTTCATTTTTTATACAAATAAGGCCGTGAGTTTTCTCGTTTGAATTGTTTTACATTGTCATATCGGGGCATTTTGTAGCTGACTATGCGGTATGGGATTTGCTCATTGTAACGGTGACATACAATTGTTAATGTCTGTGTCATTTTGGTCTCTTATGGACAGTTTTCTCATTGGCAATCATACCACATCTTCTTTTTTATATCATTGAGTAATACTTGTGACATATTTAAATGTTTCGTATCATTTGGTAAAATATATAAAGTCAACTTTGCCTATGTAGATAGAATGAAACCGAAAGAAAAAAAAGTTTAGCTGAAGCGTGCTCCTTTTTAGCTCACCTGGCCCGAAGGGCCAAGTGAGCTTTTCTCATCACTTGGCGTCCGGCGTCCGTCGTCGTCGTCGTCGTTAACTTTTACAAAAATCTTCTCCTCTGAAACTACTGGGCCAAATCAAACCAAACTTGGCCACAATCATCATTGGGGTATCTAGTTTAAAAAATGTGTGGCGTGACCCGGTCAACCAACCAAGATGGCCGCCACGGCTAAAAATAGAACATAGGGGTAAAATGCAGTTTTTGGCTTATAACTCAAAAACCAAAGCATTAAGGGCAAATCTGACATGGGGTAAAAATGTTTATCAGGTCAAGATCTATCTGCCCTGAAATTTTCAGATGAATCGGTCAATCGGTTGTTGGGTTGCTGCCCCTGAATTGGTAATTTTGAGGAAATTTTGCTGTTTTTGGTTATTATCTTGAATATTATTATAGATAGAGATAAACTGTAAAAAACAATAATGTTCAGCAAAGTAAGATCTACAAATAAGTCAACATGACCAAAATGGTCAGTTGACCCGTTTAGGAGTTATTGCCCTTTATAGTCAATTTTTAACCATTTTTCGTAAATTAAAGTAATCTTTTACAAAAATCTTCTCCTCTGAAACTACTGGGCCAAATTAATTCAAACTTGGCCACAATCATCTTTGGGGTATCTAGTTTAAAAAATGTGTGGCGTGACCTGGTCAACCAACCAAGATGGCCGCCACCGCTAAAAATAGAACATAGGGGTAAAATGCAGTTTTTGGCTTATAACTCAAAAACCATAGCATTTTGAGGAAATCTGACACGGATAAAAATGTTTATCAGGTCAAGATCTATCTTCCCTGAAATTTTCAGATGAATCGGTCAATGGGTTGTTGGGTTGCTGCCCCTGAATTGGTAATTTTGAGGAAATTTTGCTGTTTTTGGTTATTATCTTGAATATTATTATAGATAGAGATAAACTGTAAACAGCAATAATGTTCAACAAAGTAAGATCTACAAATAAGTCAACATGACCAAAATGGTCAGTTGACCCGTTTAGGAGTTATTGCCCTTTATAGTCAATTTTTAACCATTTTTCGTAAATTAAAGTAATCTTTTACAAAAAGCTTCTCCTCTGAAACTACTGGGCCAAATTAATTCAAACTTGGCCACAATCATCTTTGGGGTATCTTGTTTAAAAAATGTGTGGCGTGACCTGGTCAACCAACCAAGATGGCCGCCACCGCTAAAAATAGAACATAGGGGTAAAATGCAGTTTTTGGCTTATAACTCAAAAATCAAAGCATTTTGAGGAAATCTGACATGGGGATATAAATGTTTATCAGGTCAAGATCTATCTGCCCTGAAATTTTCAGATGAATCGGTCAATCGGTTGTTGGGTTGCTGCCCCTGAATTGGTAATTTTGAGGAAATTTTGCTGTTTTTTGTTATTATCTTGAATATTATTATAGATAGAGATAAATTGTAAACAGCAATAATGTTCAGCAAAGTAAGATCTACAAATAAGTCAACATGACCAAAATGGTCAGTTGACCCCTTTAGGAGTTATTGCCCTTTATAGTCAATTTTTAACCATTTTTCATAAATCTAAGTAATCTTTTACAAAATCTCCACTGAAACTACTAGGCCACAATCATCTTTGGGGTATCTAGTTTGAAAAATGTGTCCGATGACCAGGCCATTCAACCAAGATGGCCGCCACGGCTAAAAATAGAACATAGGGGTAAAATGCAGTTTCTGGCTTATAACTATGAAACCAAAGCATCTAGAGCAAATCTGACAAGAAGTTAAATTGTTAATCAAGTCAATATCTATCTGCCCTGAATTTTTCAGATGAATTGGACAACTGGTTGTTGGGTTGCTGCCCTCCAATTGGTAATTTTTAAAGAAATTTTGCCGTTTTTGGTTATCTTGAATACTATTATAGATAGCGATAAACTGTAAACAGCAATAATGTTCAGCAAAGTAAGATCTACAAATAAGTCAACATGACCTAAATGGTCAATTGACCCCTTAGGGAGTTATTGCCCTTTATTGTCAATTTTTAACAATTTTCATTAATTTGGTAAATTTATGTAAATTTTACCAAATATAGTTCTCTGTTACTAATGGGCAAAGTTCATTATAGATATAATTGTAAGAAGCAAAATCATTCAGTAAAGTAAGAACTTCAAACACATCACCATCACCAAAATACAATTTTGTCATGAATCCATTTGTGTCCTTTGTTTAATATGCACATAGACCAAGGTGAGCGACACAGGCTCTTTAGAGCCTCTAGTTAGTATTTAGTGCAAAAAAAAAAGTTTGTGAACTGTTTTAGACAGAGTGGACTCCTTAGCAGCCGAGTGTTTAGACGCACCCGGCTGGGAAATCGATGTGCTTTATATCTTGTTCCTTTGCAAGACTTGTGATTGTCTCATTCATTCATATTCTTTAGTACAGGGCATATTATTTCTCCGCTAACAGTCAACAAGTCTACTTTATACCTGACACGCAATAGTATTTTCAAATTTCTTTAATTTAATACCAAGATAAATAAAAACCACCAATATTTATTTGATACTCAATATGTTTCCTTGCATATAAACATATTCTCATTCGGTCAATAAAATATGAAATTGATATACAGAACATTCAGAAATGTGAATGTTATAAAAATGTTGTTATATCAGAGATAGGTATTTAACGCCATTATAAAAAATGAGCCGTTAATATACATGTTGATTTGTAATACCCGGAAATGTCAAGGTATAACACTACCTATATCATTGTATATAGCCAAACAGAATGGGTCATACATGTAAATGTGAAAGAAATTCTTAAAGCATGACCATTCATGATTTAAGTGTGGTTCTAATATGTGCTACAGTACAATATATTTAGAAGCAGTATTTTTAATTGATTGAAGGAAGTGTAAAATTAAGTCCGAAGAACTTTACTATATTTGTTATGTCAGAGAAGAAGGCAATTTAAAATAAATAATGTCCATTGCCATGAAATATTGTCTCCTGAGTGGACAGCATTTTACAGCGACAGTTATGAAATATGGTCCATCTACAGAACAAACTGTTGTAGTAAATGTTATTAAATTGTGTCCTTTAAGGAAAATAATAGTTTCTTATTTGAGTTTGAATTATGCATGTATATAATTATATTAAGAGATATAAATATTAAGATAAGGATGGTATGAGTGCCAATGAGACAACTCTATGTCAAAGTAACAATTAATTAAAGTTTGCAATTAAAAGTTAAAATGTGTCCAGTAATAACAAGGCAATGGATATCATTTAATACTTAAATCCCATCAAAAGATGCCCTGGTGGACACAATGTCCTCTGAAAAAATGCCCCCCCCCCCTGGACAATATTATGGTAGTGAATAATGTTTTTGTTCATGGACTCTTTTTCATACTTGAGGACATATTTTCATAGGAAATTGTGTCCAGGACACATTTAAATAAGTAGATATTGTCCATGGGCAGTATTTACTATAAAAATGTGTCCAGTGTCCAGACAAGAAATATAAAAAAAAAATAAATTAAAAACATAAAAAATCTGCCGACCGAGTCTTTGAGGTAATTTTTTAGATATTTAAAACCAAACTTAGAGAGATATTTTTAATTTTCATAATATAATGCGGGCATGCACGTGTCATCGATTACACACCTACCCAGCCGTGAATTACACAATCAACAACATCGATTAGGATATCCTTATTGCTTATGACTATAATGATATGAGAACAACGTTTAAATAAAATAGAATAATACATGTTCAACAATGTTTCTGAATTGTTCCATGTTATTAAATACATTAAGGATAGTGCATTTCAGTGATTAATTGAGACTGAGACAAAATATATAATAATTGACATTTTGTATTGATTTAAATTGAATAAATTTAAATACAAAGTTGCTTTATATATAATAGTTCAAGAAAAAACACAACACTATCTTTAAAATGATTTTTTTCTTGTTCAAAGAAATATATTCTAAAAACCGAATTCTAATTGTCTAGATAGCAAACCATGATCGCAGACAAATCATCATCTAAGTTAAACGCTTCCCTTTTTTCGTTTGTTGAATTAATTTTGTATTTTATTTTTTTTGTTTTAGTCCTCTTAATATTCCTTTATTTATTTTTGTGTCTTATCCAATTTGTACTTGAACAAATAAAATTTGTTTAACTAAACTAAATTGTGACTTTTTGTCCTGTGACTTTCTGTCCTACATTCGTTTATTGAACATGAATGACCACCTATAGGATATACATCGACATCCTGTGACACGAGTGTAATCTGTTGAATACCCTCAAAACTACACCATTGTACACATCACAGAGTTTTATAAAAAAAAATACAATTAGCAGTATACGGCGTCAACTCATTCAACATTTTGAAGTCTAATGATAACTTATAAAAAATCATATTGCAATTATGATAAAAAGAAACACACTATGGACTTTGCTCATTGTTTAAGGCCGTACGGTGACCTATAGTTGTTAAATGTCTGTGTCATTTTGGTCTCTTGTGGAGAATTGTTGCATTGGCAATCATATCGCAACTTTCTTTTTTCATTTATACGAATAACAGCAGATGATTTTAAGATTTTTATAGTGTATTATTCGCCATAAAGACAAATTTTATTGTCATATAATAGCGGTATTTTTAACATTGCCTATAAGAGAGAGAGAGGGTTTGGCTTGCCATAAAACCAGGTTCAATCCATCATTCTTCAATTGAGAAGATTCACAATATTACTTCCATGATTCAGTGTAACTCCATTTACCGGTAAATTTTATTTTAACTTCTCTGACGAACCCCCCCCCCCCAAAAAAAAAAACCAACACCTTTGTCAAACATGGATTTTTTTTAACTTTACGACCTAACAATTTGCCAGAGCAATTTCAAGGTTGATTCATATTCACCATTTGGTACATGTATATGTCCGTGTTTAAAGCGATACGTACATGCAGGACAAATTATTTTGTTGAATGAAATCATATTCTAATGGGTGCCGGAGGAGAACCACTAGAGTTTTGAGCAAGAATTTCTTGGCATGAAACAGATCGAAATCTCGGAGTTATGATATTTCATGTATATTTTGAACTCCGTATATATAAACCCGGTAACCTTTGCCCCAAAAAATGAATGGTAGTTCCACTGCCGTATTCGATGTTTATTCTGAGTCAAGTGTTTGTGCGGAAACTCCCAAGTAGACAACATGCATGTGTATTAGACCATAGCAGGCTTTTCTTATAAAATAACGAGTGGTGCCTGTCCGGTACACGACAAGATCGGTTAGAAAGCAAGTTTTTAATTTTAGTTAGTTTGGAAAGCTTAATTAGAGGGTTGAAAATTGTAAGCACAAAACAGGAGGTTTGAGTGGTCCACTGGCAATATTTTTATTTCAAAAACGGTACATTTGATAGGTTCATATGTTCTTTTGTCTAATCTTTTTAATAACTATTGGATGCCGTAGGAGGTCCAACACAGTTTTGATCAAGGATTACTTGGCATGACCAAAAATATGTTGGTCCGAGAAACGTTAACACTCAAACCTGACCAACCTTGAATTTCTGCGGACCAATGTCCTTTCTGAGTGATACATACATTTTATTAACACCAAACGAAAACTTTGAATGTTGAACGTATAAGGATTATTACTTAAAAAAAAAAAAGGTTTTTTTTCACCAATTTGAGGAAAAAAATTCAAGTTTCATTTTAAAATAATACATCATATCGTACTTTAAAGGAACAAAAATGCGTTTTCAATCTCGACATTTTAAGGGAGGGAAAAAAAAAGTAATTGCAAAAATTTACCGGAATATTTTTAGGTTCGTTCGTTTTAGTTTTTAGTGAAGATGAGATGTGAAAGCTATAATTTTTGTGGATAATTCAATTAATTGAATAAAAAAGGATATGTATGAATGTATTGTTGATTGGTGCAGAAAAATAATAATAATTTATATTACGCTGGCCATAAGCATGAATAGTTATTGCACGACGGGATCGTAAACTCGCAAAACCGAGTATACTCGATTTTTAGAGTTCGCCCTGATTGGTTAACTGTACACCAATATCGCTTTCATGATTATATATGAATATTTTATATGATCTTAGTTCTATTCGTTTTCTGCATTGTTTGTCGACTTTATCTGAAAACCAAGTTTTTTAAATTTACGCTACATTTTAAAACCGATCAGAACTTAATAAAAAAAAAAAGCAGTGAATCCTATATACCTATATCCGTTATATATTAACGGAGGCCAATTCGGCCACGCGTGTACGCGCAGACATAGCCTCTACAGGAAGGCAGATCACGGCTTAATTTATACAAGCAAAGTTTTATGCGTACTTTATTTACAAATACATGTATTTGATCTGTATTGTTTACATGACCATGATCACGGAAGTCTTAATTTTATATATTAATTTGCAATATTGTGATCAAAATTCGTTTTTTAAAACAAATAAATAATTTTGTAGTCGTTGAAATTTAATTGCATTATGGGTAATTTCGGATCGTGTAGATAGAATGGGGAATGGTGTATGGTGTAATGTGTAACGTGTATGGTGCAAAGTTGTAACGTGTATGGTGTAATGGTATAAGGTGTATGGTGTAATAGTGTATGGTGTATGGTGTAATGGTGTATGGTGTTAGTGGGAAGTTTACACCATCCAAGGACTGTATTACAAGAGCAAAGAAGTGGGATTTTTTTTGTTTATCAAAATGTGTGGTGATTTGAATACGATTTTTACATATAGTGAGGGAGATTGTAGATGCATCTTATTTTTATTAAGATTTATTGTATATAGTATTCGTTAGTATGTTTGAGGGTAATTGAGTTACTATTTTCTTGTAATGTATTTTAACATCTATGTTTTCCTTATTCCTGTTTTTTTTTTGCATCCTGTCTGATTGAAATAAAACATAATGTATCAATGAACGCAGTTGTTTGTTTTCGTTTATTTGAATATATTTATTACTAAAGCACACATTATAAAAAAGATAGATGTACACAATAAAAACAAACAGTTATTGTCATGATAAGTTCAATTTACATGGAAATGTTAGTGTTCAATCTTTATTTGTCGATTCTCAGTTATTTCAAAGTATCCATAGTTTTCAGCTAAAATCAGTAAGGCAGCTGTTTCTGGTAATGGAGTACCGAACTGACATTCCAATCGTATTTTTCCCTGCTTCAGTAGTGAAAGATATTTGGTATCCGAAAAGAATGGTTCTATGTTGAAGCATAGAAGCGTATATCCATTGTTGAATTCAGCCTTTGTTATTTCATTCCCCGTATCCAACATCCACTTTCCTCGTGTTTCGAACATTTTTACATAAGGAGAAACGTTCGATGCACCACTATTCAAGTTCAAGTTTGAGTGGTATGCCATCAACTGGTATTCCGTCACAAAACAGAGTCACCTGTTTTAAATCATAATTCATAAAGTTGAATGGGTTTTTTGTATATGCTCCAGACATAGCAGTTGAAGAAACCAATCCAAGCACACTACTTTTCGGTTTCACATCTTGGAAAACATTTTCTACGATTAACGAGGTGCTTCCTTGCATGATTGTAAAACTTTTCATCATGGTTTTTGTGAAAGGATACTTAGCATTTGTTGTCTTTAAAGCTTCTGAATGAGCGACAATTATAGCTGGGTTCGGTCTGATCTTGCAAAGCTTGATCACGACATCTTCCAAAGAAATATGGTAGTTGGTATCAATTTCTCCAGACATCAAACAAAAACTTGGATCGTTGCGGTATAGTTTTAGTTTAAGGGATATCATATTTAACAGGTATCTATTCATCTCAAAGATATCGGAAAAAATTGGTCCCTCCATTTCTAATGTTTTTGAATTAGAAATAAATTTTCTGCGTTCATACAGTCCAGTGTTCGTCGATATTTCATCCATGTGACCATATCTATCTTTTAAGTATAAACTAGAAGATAATTGTGTACTCTCTGCATCCTGACCATACTGCAGTAATGTTTTCATCATACATTAATATGGGTAATACGTATAACTAGACGATACCATTTGTCCTTGTATATAAACATCTAATTGCGACCAAAGCGATTGTAAAAATACGTTCACTGGTCCTACAGTATCGCCATCTTGTAAATCCTCACCTTTTGCTTTTTTCACTTTTAATTTCACGTATAGTTTTGATCTTTTAAGATCAATATAGTCCATACCATTGTTTGCACATAGATCGAATTCTATAGGATTGTAAGCGGTTATTTGACTAACAGGTCTGCATTCCTCGTATGTTATACTTTCAACACCTACTTGATATGGAGGTATCTCAAAAATCTGTAACTCTGACGGTTGTGCTTCAATAAAATTATCTTTTGTTAACAAGGACATTATGTTGAAAATATATCCCTTTTATGTTTTTTAACAGTTTTATCTTTTTTCGATTTTTTCGTCTTCTTTTCACCTCCTCTGCTTTGTGGCGAATGATGATATTTTCTCTTTCTGTCCGTTTTATTTATACTCTAATCGTCAACTTTTATCTCTTCTTTTGCTTGATTTACAATTTGTTCACTAGGTGACACTAAACGCACTACAAAATTGTTTTCTTTTTCTGCACGAATTGGATAAGATTTATTCGAAATTGGAATCATAAATGATCCCGATTGCGATCCTTTGTTATATCCAGATTTCATATTGGCTACGTAAGCATTTGATTGACCACTAATTACATTCTGGTAATATCTCGTCCATTGATTAACATTAGGAATGTACATTTTATCAGTATTTGTCATATCTGCGCTAAAATAAGCTTGGTATAAATTGTAGTGTAAACGACAAATTATTCTTCAAAAATGAAGCGTTTTCTCCGTGTTCGTCTTTTATAAGAAATTCTAAGACTTGAATTTCGTTTTTCTTTACTGGTAAATATATTGGAAAAGAAAAAATATAATTCCATGTACTCATATCCGTGGGAAATATTCTTCTCAAAAGTGAATATTGTATATTAGGGAAAACATTTACTCCACTGTTTACATCACAAAACAAGTATAATTGATGATTGTTCTTTTTTATAACTTTTTGATCAATGTAAAAATCTAATATCCCCAGTTTCCATTCACCTTGTACGTGTAAAACTTCATTCAAACACACTTTGAAATTAAACGGTGAATTATTAGGGTAATATGCATCTGATTGATCACTTCGAATGAAAACTATTAGAAATGGTGCTATAGTTTGAATCTTTTCCATTTCAGTTTAGGTTTTTCTTCAAGTAGTCTCGAGAGTTCCCTCCTAACAAAAAGTTTATTAATCTTCCTCTTCTTATTTTTCTCTGGTTCACTTTCAGCTAATTGTTCATTTTCCTCTGTTGTTTGTATATTAGATTGAACCAGTTGTTTTCTCATTCTATTTGAAATTAGTCCCATAGGTATGTGAATATTTTTAAGAAAATCATAAAAAATTTCATGTCCACTCGGTAGTTGTTTGCATCCATAAGGAATGACAACATCCTGCAATAAGTCAACAATATGAGAGTTTGGTACAGTTTCGTTGTTGCTTTTAACTTGTCCATGTTTGTTCCAACTTATTGTAGACTGGCTCTGAAGAAATTTCAATAGTTTTTTTGCCTTTTCTCTGTATTTCACTGCTATGGTCAGCTCGATCAAAGTGTTCAAATCATCTGAATTATCTTTTTCTGTTTTAATATCCACCATGGGTAAAAATTCTTCCTTAGAACTAGTTTGTTTATCGCTTTCATTGTTTTCTGTTCGTACTATACTTTCATATCTATGTTTTGGCAGAAGAATCATTTCTTTCGTCATTTTGAAATTGTATCAAGTACTGGTTTAACAATGATAGAAATAATGTTATGATATTTAAGTAACAATTTTTTTCTCTGAATACGTGTTGTCTCTCTATCTGTTATTTTCCGAATAATGTTTTTATATTTCATGAGTTTCTTTTTATCTGATTGACTAAGATGAAATACCCCACATAACACATTTAAAAAACATTCAACTAAAAGTTGAAATTGTTTATCGTTCATGGTCTTCAACAATGCAATTTTCTGTTCTTCCTCACATGAAATTAAAAGTGATAAAAAATGTACATGGTTTAAAACTTGTTTACTCATTTCGGAACAAAAATTACTGGATCTTCTCCTTTGAAAATTTTCGTTCTCAATAAATATTTGTTATCTGTATGCGTTGACAAATCAATTATGAAATAACCAAATCTACAAGAAACTGCCTTTTCATAAGCTGACATGAAATAGTTTAATTGACCTGGGAGAATCTGTCTTCCTAAAACTGATAACTGGTGTTTGTCACGTTGGTTTTTAAGACAGATTATGTATGTCGCATTTAACGAAATAGTACGAATGCATTTTCCAGGAGGGAAAAGATTTTGCATTAAAAACAAAACTGTTATGTTACAATGATGAGATTTAACGGTAAAAAGATTTAAAACATCACTAGAGTTTGCAGCTTGACACAATAAATCATCAAGACAAAGAATCATATGTTCTTTATTTTCTGACCATTTATCAATTTCCTCACTAGTTGGTAAACCTTCGTGAAAAGTTATGTTTTCAATTTTCCTCTCCATCTCTGAAAACAAATCCTGATATGCAGAGTAGCAATTAATGGTTTTCTTTGGTGTTTTTGTAAATAGGTATTCAGATTGAGCTAGTATTTTATATGTTAGCATGGTTTTTCCTGACTGAGTAGGTCCATCTATTTGTATACAACACGGTGACTGAAATGGTAAAAGCACTTTCTCCTGGTCTTCACACATTTTTTTGTTTGTTTGTTTGTTGTCTACACCTTAATTGTCTTATGTCGTTGTGTTTATTTTTCAAGATATGTGTTTGTTTTATACACTGTTATTTCTAATTGTTTTGATTCATTTTATTTGAGAAATGAATACACCAACAGAGAGTGAAACAAGAATCAAAATACATCACAATAAGAAAGAAAAAAGAAAAGAAACAAAATACACAAGAAGTAATTGTAACAGGATGCTGTTACGAAGTCTCCCAAACAAAGCTCCCATAACTCGCCATTCATATGTTCATTTGATTTGATTTTTTGTCCCAAGAATATATATGGCTTACGAGTAGGGATCTCCACCATTTACAAGTATTCAAACAGGAGGGGGTGGTGGTGACCCCCCAGGGAAGTTACCTACATTTCATTTGATTTGTTTTATTGTCCCCTACAAGAATATATATGGTTTTAGGGTGGGGATCTGGACCGTTTACAAGATACTAGCACATTCTCAAATTGAACAGGTTGGGGCGACCCCCCAGGAACTTCCCTTTAATTTAATTTCATTTGTTTTATTGTCCCCTACAAGCATATATATGGTTTAGGGGTGGGGATGTTGACCGTTCACAAGTTTTCAAACAAGAGGGGGTGGGGTGACCCCCTCCAGACTTCCCTTTTATTTCATTTCATTTGTTTTATTGTCCCCTACAAGAATATATATGGTTTAGGGGTGGGGATCTGGACCGCTTAAAAGATAATAGTACATTCTCAAATTAAACGGGGTGGGGGTGACCCCCAGGAACTTCCATTTAATTTCATGTGATTTGTTTTATTGTCCCATACAAGAATATGTATGGTTTAGGGGTGGGGATGTTGACCGTTTACAAGTTTTCAAACAAGAGGGGGTGGGGTGACCCCCTAGGGACTTCCCTCTTATTTCATTTCATTTGTTTTATTGTCCCCTACAAGAATATATATGGTTTAGGGGTGGGGATGTTGACCGTTTACAAGTTTTCAAACAAGAGGGGGTGGGGTGACCCCCCAGGGACTTCCCTGTAACTTCATTTCATTTGTTTTATTGTCCCCTACAAGAATATATATGGTTTAGGGGTGGGGATCTGGACCATTTACAAGATAATAGCACATTATGAAATTGAACGGGGTGGGGATGACCCCCGGGGACCTCCCTTTAATTGCATTTGATTTGTTTTATTGTCCCAATCAGGAATATATATGGTTTAGGGGTGGGGATCTGGATCGGTTACAAGATATAAGCATATTCTCCAATATTTCATGTGATTTGTTTTATTGTCCTATAATCATTTCTGAAGACTGCATGTATCTACCACTTACAGTTTTCAAGTTATATTCATTTGAAATTTTTAGAAAATAAAATCCCATAGGGTTCTATAGTAAAACCCTCCCTTCTTTCTACCCCCAAAATAGCCCTTAATAGACCCCAATGCACAAACGAAAGATTGATGGCTCACCTAGACATATTAGTCTACCATTTTACGAAATCCTAAGTCAATCTGACAAGCGGTTTTGGAGAAACGCTGCGGACAAGTTCATTTTTTAAAGTGGCGGAAGAGGAAGAGGAAGAGGAAGAGGAAGAAGAACTAGAATTGCCATTGCAAGCAATAGCGGATGTCACCCTTCCCCCTATTGCCACTAAGCGGCAGCCATTTCAAACTTGTTTAACAGTAAATGCACAAATATGCATGGCTATTCATCTTTTTGTAAATTTTCAGTATATTTAGAGCATTTTAAAGTATTTCACATTTATACCGTTTCCATGGCAACGGCAGCCATTTTGAAAATTTCAAAGTCAAAAGTCTCATCTTAACTTGTCAGTTACCAATAATATCAAATTTCATTAAGTTAAAACCATTTTGAGAATTTTTGACATTTTTGCAGTTTCCATGGCAACCGTGGCCATTTTGGAAATTCCAACTTCAAAAGTCATATCTGGACTAGACAGTTAACAATCATATCAAGTTTCATCAATTTTGAAGCATTCTGAAATTTTTGCTCCTGTATCCATGGTAACATAGTAGTTCCAATGATTATCAAAATCATTCAAAACCTGTATATAGTGGACAACTATATTGCATAAAAATTTGATGATTTTAAGTTCAAGCATACCAAAGTTATTCACCAAATCCGGAACTTTTTGGAGCATTTTGACCTTTTTGCATTGTTTCCATGGAAACGGCAGACATTTTGGAAATTCCAACGCCAAATTCCACATCTTCCAAAGTGGCTCATCGTTATGCTAAAGTTTCAAAAAAATTGGAGCATTTCCATATTTTTGAAATTTTTGGTGTAGTTTCCATGGCAACATAGCAGTTCCAAAATGTGCCAAAATCATCCAAAACCAGTATATAGTGGGCACCTACATTGTATTAAAATCTAAAGATTTTAAGCTTAAGCATTCTCAAATAATTCAAGGAACTCCAAAATTATATTTTTTCACCATTTTTCCGTTTCCATGGTGATGGCAGCCATTTTTTAGTTCCAAAGTTGCACAGACTCTGGGGAGTCAGGGTTCCTTGTTATAGTGCACCATCATTCGGATTGGTACTTTTGGCTCTGAGAAAGCGGGCGGACAAAATTAGGTGGAAGTATAATAATAATAATAATACAGAAAAAGAAACAGAGGAAAAGCAATATGTCACCCGACATTGTCGATCGGGTGACATAATAATAAAAATAATAAGAACTGACCAAAAACAATAAGTCTCCAAACTTTGTTTGGGAGACTTAATAACCAGAAAAAAGAAATTAAGTACACAATAAAATGCGACCAATGAAGTAAAATACGGAAGCAACCTAATGATTCCGGAATGAAAAAGCAGATATCAACGAACGATTCCGGAAATGATCGGAAATTACTTTTCAATCGGAAATAAACGAATGTTTCCGACTACTACCGGAAATATATATACATACGGAAATAAACGAATGATTACGAAAACTAATGAAATGATATAACATTTTTATCTTTACCGGAAAAAATAAATACACAACGAAAAATTCCACATCAATATACAAATGTATTGAATGAAAGATACATATACTTACACAAGATACAATATTACTGTGTGAAACGTCCTTCAAGTTTTAATTTCCTTGCCATTAAATTATAAACACTCACTTTCATTTTTTCTGATCGAAGCGTGTCCATGAACACATGAAGAATGAAAAAGTTTAAAACGACACTATTTTCCAAGGTTAATGTTCTCACATTTTCTCTGTATTTTCTTAGTATGTGACTGTATTTAAATTCACAGAACGCCTGATCAAAATGTGTTTCGAGTTTATCCAGTTCACTATCCATCAAACAATCGTGTCTATGTTGTGATCCATGTTCAACTTTACATCCCTGGCAAAACTTCTTTGATAATTGTTGCACCATTTCATCCAATAATTCAGCAAAAGAAAACAGTAATATAGTTGAAAGTAGTCTTTTTCCCATACCAACTTTAATTGCCACCATTGTACTATCAGTGTTCATCTATAAATGAATGGAAAAATAAGATGCTTTCCTTTAGATTACACAGTTTCGTCCAATTTTCCTCAGTGATCAGAATCTTTTCCCCTTTAACAACAAGCTGTATTCGAGTATGTTTTCCTCTATTCTTCACCACCACTTTTGTTGTTTCATCAATTAAACACTCAATTTGTTTCTTGAATAAATCAGTATGCAAGTGATCAAAGTCACAACCTTTAACCTCCTTGGATAAATCAACCTGTGCCTGTGCCATTGATATAACTGTGTGCTTGTATAGTTGTGGTAGCGGCCTAATGGTTCATGATGATTCATAAAGAGATAAACGAAACGTATGGTGAACGTTTCAGTCACGTGGTTAGAATGAGGGTTTTTTCCTCCCTACTTTTTTCCTCCCTTCTTTTTATGTGAATCTCATTTATATTTTATTTATAGAAGGGTTTGGTAAAATGTATTCCTTTATTAAGGTCAAGTAACAGTAAATGAACGCCGTCTAGCGGATTCCGCGAAATATTGCGACGTTTTGTACGAATTACGTCCCTTTGACCAGATTTTGCAATGTTAAAATTTCAACCGGCGACTTTTCAATGGGACAACGGTAAATCTGACGGAAAGTATGTATCTTCTAGAAGTATGAACTTGTTTGCTAAAATTGAAGAAATGCTACAGGATTTTGAAAATGAATATGAAAACAGTCATGAAGACGACCTTCAAAACGAAAATCAGGTGTCTGAGTTTGGATATCTGCCGACCAGTTAAAACAAGTGTGAAAACTGTTGATCACTGTTGCTCACCACTATTTCTACATAATTGTGATGCGGAAAAACAGTGCGGTCTCGACAGTATATTGAACTCTGACACAAAATAGTACTTTTTATGTCATTGTTTACTTAAACTAACCAACAAATATGCAGAAATGAAACTTCTGGTGAAAGGGAAATATATTTAGACCATTTTGAGTCAAAATTCACTTGTCTATGAGTTTGCGTTAAAAATTCAGGATTATTGCGCTTCATAGTACACTAATTTAAGATTTCCAGAAAACAGGGAGTTATTTTGGTAGTACCTGTGTTTTCAAGATCAGAAATTTCATATAAGACTTTAAACATTGGTTGAAAATTGGCATGTAGAAAGGTGATACATGTACAATTCAGGATATACCTGGTTTCCTTGAAGTTAAACTTAAGGTAAAATATTTAGATAGCTGTGAAAATTGCAAGATTCGGTTGAACAGATAGGGATTTTTAATTGGTGGTTTGACACCTTTATTTTCGTTTTCCTCCCAAAATAACACAAACTGAATAATCATAAGAAAAGATGACAAATGCGACTATACCTATATAGAACACAGAGGCATGATGATTAATTCATTGTAGAAGGAAGAGAAGCGACACACAAAATTAGGTCTTCTCGTTTATTAGTATAGATACTCTAACTTTTCTTTTACAGTACTTTGTATATCCCCATCCCTGTTTCACTTGAATTATTGTCAGCTTATTCGAATATGAGCATGTTTTCTGGAACGTTTGAAATAAATGCAATTCATCTAATGTTTAAATGTAAATTTACACAATCATGTAATTATAAACATTTAGCATGTTTTAAAAACAAGAAGAAAGGTTTATAAGTGCAACACACGGTATTTTTGGACAAGAAATCAATTTTTCTTACACTTTTAAAATTCAAATGAAGTAAAACAAGAAATCAATCTGGTTGACGCAACAATGACAATCTGTTACACAGAATAATAGTGGTGCATTTCTTTCCAGTGGGTCTCAATCAACACTGATTTACAGAAATCTTGGTAAGAATTTAGTCTTAGATGCTTGATTTTTTTATTATTTGTTATTGGCTTTGAACAAGCTGTCAGTAACTGCGTGTAGTGGCGGATACAGAGGGGGGCATGAGGGCGTACGCCCCCCTTTTTGCTTGGACTTAGACTAGACTTCGTAAACTTTGCCATTTCCCGTGTATTTAATTTTTATGAGACATTTCTTTTCATATACAAATTTTTTGTTCGCCAGTATTTACTGATTATTTCAAAAGTAAAACTACAAAATACTGAACTCCGAGGAAAGTTCAAAACGGAAAGTCCCTAATCAAATGGCAAATTCAAATGATAAAACACATCAAACGAATGGACAACAACTGTCATATTCCTGACTTGGTACAGGCATTTTCAAATGTAGAAAATGATGGATTGAACCTGGTTTTATAGTGCTAAACCTCTAACTTATATGGCAGTCGCATCACAGTAGAGTGATTCGGTATGGTTGAGTTGACCAGTTCGTCGAAAAAACGTCACTCAGTCATTTTGAAATTCAAATTACAGGAACACATTTGCAATTCTGAGCATGAAAAATCATGACACCTTCAAAGCGACAAAGGAGTGAGCAAGAACGTATTGACTTCTATTTCACAATTCAACCAAAAAAAGTTATACTCTATTATAATTTCATGAAAAAAAGTTCCACATTAATATTATTTACCTACGAAATTATGTTTAACCCCAAACGCCCGCGCCTATCTTAAAATAACATAGCTGAATAATTATCCCCAGTCAGTATAAGCTCTGGATAGATTTAAAGTGCAAGGTTCGAGCCATTGTTTGAGGAGGCAGTCTGAGATCTGAGAGTCTGGCCGTATTTAGATTGAAAACAATAATCTTGTGCACTTTTTGGCTAATAGAAACGAAAATTTCCAACAGAATAATATAGCATTAAATGAACATAATAAATAAAAAACGGGCGTACTTTTTTTCGGGACGGGGGTTTGCATGAACTGATATATCGAATACTTTTATCAAGATCAGACTGCAACCTGCCTGCTGGTGTGGCCTTTATGTCTCCATTTGTCGACCGTCATTCACAAATTCGTTGTCGTTTCAGACTCATTAATAGCCTTTGGTTAATTTTCAATTGTGTTGGGTAAAACATATCAACCAAACATTTGTATAAAAATTGCTTGTTTGTCTTTTTTAACTCGTGTCGCTCGTATTGTAAAATTCATCGAATAGCGCGGCGTGTATCTTGTTTACAACAAGAAATCTGTGAGTTTATGCTAACTTAACATACAACAAGCGAGAATTGTCCATGTCAATTTTTTACTGACAAGTCCCACATCAAATATATCAGTTCATAGCTTTTGACCCATACTATAATTTTATGATAGACAATTTATGTATGGGGAGAATACAAGATCAAAAATGTCCAACTCTTACACTTAACAGCAACTATTAAATATACATGCCCCACATCAAGAACCGTTTAAAAAGTGCATTTTACACTTATTTTATGTTTTTTAGCCAAAAAAAGGTCCCAAAATTTGTTCGCCTCGCTCCGCTCGGCGAATTAAAAAACTTCGCCCCACTTTGCAAAATCCTGGATCCGTCCCTGTATTCTATATGTAGTATGTCAAAACTGTCCATACAAAAACCCTATATTCACTGGGAAAAGACATCGTGTAGCAGGAATTAAGCAGAATGTGGGGCAAGTTTGGGACATTAATACTAAACTTAGTCTTGTACGGTAAGACTAGATATCCCCTATTTTAAAAATTATCACACCATTCGGAACAATTAAAAATATTTTCAAAGTATCAAAAAGGAAAGGAACCACATAAAATAATACTGGTCATAAATTATCTGCTGCTGTCAGTCAGTCATATAGATGACACTAAACTATAATACATTTAAATTTTTAACCTTCTTTACGGTCGGAACAATAATTTAATATTCATACAACAGTTTTTAGACTATAACAAATGAAAAATAAACAAAAATGATGTTTCACGATCATTAATCCATCGCTACATTTTGTATTCTGACGTGTTTGTTTTTTTCTAATGGTGTTTTCTTTTACGTCCGCAATTTTGTTGAAAGTTTCGATGTTAAAAATAGAACACAAATCTTTTTAATAGATACATGTATAAATAGTTTATGGTTTAAAGAGTTATACATGGAATATTATCCTAATAAAAGAACATTCAGTGGATCCTTAAAAGAATTGTCTTACTAGTATTGATTCGTATGGTTGTCTCCTCAAAGGAAATTGTTCTATATAAAAATTATATATAATATATGGGTAAAAATTAACCGAATAAAAAAAAAATGTACCCTGAAAGTAGCATCTCAAATATAGAATAGAACTGTTCTCAATTCTATTATTCTATTTCACCCATAAAACTTGAAGGTCGAGAACGAGATTATATCGATCATCTCTATATCATACTACTACTATATACCTACTAAAACAATAGGAGGGGTCCTGATTTCGAAATCCCGGACTTTAAAAAATGAAATCCAGAGGTCCCGAATTTAAAGTAATTTAAAAAAAATCCCGCCATCCCGAAATTCGAAAAAAGAATTCCCGGATCCCGAAAAGATTAATTCCGAAATCCCGTATTTAAAAATACCCGATCCCGGAGTTCCGATCCCGACCCCCCCCCCCCTTCCCTCATTTGTGTTGATGAACTAAATAACAAAACAAACATTTACGAGTCATGTCTCAGCCTGTGTGCAATTGTATTTTTTTTTTTTTTTTTTGTGTTTTCTTTTTTTTTGGGGAGGGGGGATTATTTTGGTAGGCATATTAAACATTAATTTGTACATCTGTTTTTAAGTTATATCTCAATCTCCGTAAAAAAAAGTACACTCTTCATGTATGAACAAAACTTTTGACGGTCTCCACCTGTATATAAAGATTTACTTACTATAAAAATCCTTGACCGAGACAAAATGCGTAATTATCATTTTTTTAAAGAATTAATATATGGCGAAGATGTATGAGATTTTGAGACAAATATAATGAGGAAATAGTTCTCAATACAACAAAGGATATATCTCGTATTCCACAAAAGATTGTCGATATTCTTTATGATATAGTATTGATTTTGATTTATTGCTGATGTTTAACGCCACGTTTCTCTATCTTTGACATTTTTCTTCTAGTTTAGTATATTTACCACATGTATCTGCTAGCATCCGTATAATTCGAAAATGCTCAAATTATAATATAAAAACGATTGCCCAAAAGTTTGCACTTGTAATCGGGAAGGGGGGGGGGGGGGGGGCAATGAAATATTTTCAAAATATTTCAGCAATTCTGTATACAATGAACACACTATTTTTTACGTGGAGATGCATACTCAAGAGACAATCTACCGTGCGCTGCCTATACAATAAAAAATTGTAATATTTTGACACAGAGAAAATAATTTCGCTCGAGCTCATTTCTTAAAAAGTCTTAAGAAACCTCAAATTAAAAAAAATAATGCATATGCTTTTTTTTTTATAACTGAATGGATAGTTTTCATTATGTGCATATACTTTTTTCTTAAGAAAATTCTTTAATTTGTTCATATTTAAAAGAAGTTTACTTTATTTTCATTGCTTCCTTCCAGGAAGCAATTCCCCGACATATTTTCCGTATGCAAAGTGACCTCAGTGTGACCCATCTCGTAAAAATCCGGTGATCGCAATACGCATGAATGTCCTTAAAATAAACTATTATCTGATTGTACATGTTAAATACATGCTCAATATTCATGCTTTTTGTTGATTGTTGACAAACAGGTGACAATCGTTTATATTTAAACTTCGGCTTCAAAACACGAACTTTAATTACCTGCCATATTTTCACAACAACACTGACCGATTGAAAAAAAAATGACGATTATACGAAATTTATGCGAAAAAAATGATAAAATCGTGCACAGAAGACTAGTAAGTTTATGACGTTTGTATGCATTAGTTCAAGAGTTGGAATAACATTATTTTTCACTCGTTTATTATGACTTTAAGATCCCAAATTCTAACTTTCAACAAGATCTTGACTTCGAGAAGAGTATATTTATCTGAAGCTGAAATGGAGTGAAGGATTTTTTGTTTGTATTTGAAAGATAGTTGAATTTATTTTCTTTCATCAAGGTGGGAACTTGAAAAATCAAAGAAATTCTAATGTTTCCTTCCATCCACTTGAATACTTAAAAATAAAAATCTCGTCACCTAAAAAAAATAAAATTAAAAATGAATTAATTAAACATATTTAGGATTGGAAAATTTAGGATTCTTACAATTTTCTTAATTTGAAAATGAAATTTGATAAGTAAATTTATAGACATAAACAATCCCATGATGGCAAAGTGAATTAAGATAGTTTTCAAACCTACATATATTAGAAAAATCCAAGCAGGTATTGAGTACGGGGTTGAAGCATACATTTTATACCTAACAAAAACGCGAACCTGATAGAGGGCATGACAACTGTGTAATTAGTAAATTACATTGAAACTATGGATTGATATCAATACATTCATGTACTTATAAATGATTGTTTTCTCAATTTTTGGACTGTTATTTGTTTTTAAATAATCGTAATATATATTCAAAAATGTCTATCAATAAAGAACATCGTCCTCCGCTGTAGTGTATAACCGCAGTACATGCATTGATAGATGGGAAAAAGGGGGTGAGGGAAGGGGTCATAACTAGGATTGTAATTTAATATCTAAGTGACTTGACATATCTATGTATTTATTGTTATCTTCATAAAGTCCGTGTAAAACATGAGTGATAAATGTTGTAGAACTAGCAAATAAGCTTTTATAATTTTCTTTTTTTGCTGAATATTTAGTACACAGTTAGTACAAGCACCGTGACACGACGTACCGATCCCTCTCTCTCCCTATCCGGGCTCCGTATATATATAGTGCTGTGCTAGCGTACTCACTTCTATGTTTTTATGGTCAATTATTTGGACTATTGAAAGTTAAGTTAAAGGAAAAAAAGTCAAATGTACTGGAAAATACGATTATTTCAGGAATTTAAATTTTCAGTTACTTATGATTGGGACAATATAACATACATACATGTATTCTAATGATCCAATGACACTTATTTTTCTTTAAGATAATGTAATGTTGTTGATTTTTACAAATTGTCGACAGGTTAAATCACTACGATTTGACTTACGACTGCCTGTTAATACTCGTAAGTTTACGATCAAACTTGCGATAAAATTCTACTTACGATTGTTTATGAAACGGTCAAAAACTTACGATTTGACTTACGACCGACGTACGATCTAAGATTGTCGTACGATTCTTTGTGAAACGATGACCAGAAACATACAAAGTTGAGGATTTCCTAGCGACAAAACAAATACAAGAACTAAATGGTAAAATATATGAACTCAACAGAAGACTCAACAAAACATCAGTAAAAATAAGCAAATACTTTTTCAGAGGGCGCAAGAGAAGGAAAGGACAAACACGTAAATCAGTCAACCTGTCAATCAACAACAAGGACGGCATACATCCTGGACGTCTACTGAGCCTAGCGATTACTAAAAACATATTGCTGGACACATACACCGAATGCTTCAATATCGACCAAGAATCTGAATTTATACAAATCCGAGTCGAACAAGAGGAATTAAACTCCTTATTCTAATCAACATCTTCAAATTCAAACTACCAAGAAAACAAAGGTGCCAAAAGTGAACAGACAAGACGAGTAGTAAAATTCTAGGTGAGTTAATCTTATCAGGTTTTGCTACTTACCTCTTGTATAGGATCACCACACAAAACACTCAACCAATGTTTTCTCTTCCAGAACTGGACTCTTGAAGTGATTGAAAAGAACACAAAGACTCAGATTGAAAAGAACACAGACTCAGATTGAAACACCCATAATATTGTAAGTACCGTTAGTATAAGATACATTATCTTCAACCGAAATGTTTTATTATACTGTATTTATGCTTACACTTACTCTTTGGACAAGACAAGCTTTTACTGTACACCAAGTAATACTTACCCCACAACATAAATACAAACCAACACATCAGGACTGCATCTACAAAAACAATGCTCTAGAAGGGGTGAATATATACCTATCTGAACACCATCTTAGCCCAGTAACATCATCTGTACAAACTTACTACTGGATAAAAAGCTGTAAAAAACATATTCAATTGACTCAACAAAAATTTAAAACTGTACACGAGAGGAGTACACACAGACTCATCTTACTCTTACTGAGTGGCATAGAGACAAACCCAGGACCAAGACGACCAAGATTTCCTTGCACGATATGCCAAAAAGCATGTAAAATAGAATCCATAGCTTGTGACGACTGTGATAAGTGGACACATAGAAACTGCATTGGTATGTCAACATCAGAATACAGCAACCTAGGCAAAAGTGAAGACACATGGACTTGCCCATCTTGCTGCAAACCAAACAATTCTTCAACAAAAATATATTTTATACCAAATGGAGATGACAGCAAGCACTCAATACAAAATATATCGACCAATCCATTAATGGTAGACAGTATATCAGAAGCATCAATACCATCAACATCAGGTTCCAGCATTAATTCACCATCATTCAACACAACATCTTTCAGCACTGATATACCGATCATGACATCATCACCAAAACCAACTAAAACCAAACCAGCCACTAAAAAACAGTTAAGAATATTAAACATCAATTTTCAAAGTCTCAGAAAAAAAGGCAAACTACTCGAAGCAATCATTGAGTCAACTGAGCCAGACGTTATAATAGGCACGGAAACCTGGCTTGATCCAAACATCAAATCAAGTGAGATTATACCAGACTACTTCCATTATGACACGGAACGCCGAGATCGTCCAAAGGACCCCCATGGAGGGGTATTGATAGCAGCTAAACAAACATTACAGCTGGGTAACATCATAAAAAGCACAGAAATAGAACTACTGACTGGCACTATTAACTTAGAAGGAAAAAAGAAAATACTTATAGGTGCATTTTATCGACCACCTGATAAAACAGATGACACCTACTTGAATAAAATGAAAGTTGAAATAAATAACATCAGAGCAAAACATCAAAAAGACATATTCCTTATTGGTGGCGATTTCAACCTACCCGATATCAACTGGGCAGAACAAACTATAGACCATAGACAGTATCCTAATAGAACCAACCAGGCATTCTTAGAACTTGTAGCTGACAACGGGCTAGAACAAATTGTGGACTTTCCAACACGAAAAGAGAATACCTTAGATTTATTGCTTACCTCTCATCCTTCATTTAAATTAAGATGCAAACCTTTACCATCAATAGGAAACAGCGACCATGACATTGTCCTCCTAGATATGGCTTGTAAACCTCTTAAACCTAAACCAGTCAGAAGAAAAATATTTCTATGGAAAAAAGCTGAAATACATAATATAAAGGAAGACCTACAAAACTTTATAACTACCTTCAAAAACATCAAAGATAGAAGCGTTGATTCTTTATGGCAGGCATTTAAAACAGCTGTACAAACCACCATAGAGAAAAGAGTACCAACAAAAATGACCCTTGGAAGAAACACTCATCCATGGATCAATACAACCATTAGACGCAAAATAAACCAAAAGCAGAAAGCACACAAGAAGGCTAGAAAAACTAAAAAGAAAAGAGACAAAGATAGATATAAAAGACTACAACAAGAAGTTCAATGGGAGGTCCGGCAAGCCAACAAGAAATATATGGAAGAGGTCAGTTCAGACTATAGAAATAATGCAAAGAAGTTCTGGTCTTATATCAAAAGCAAAGGTCAAGAATGGACAGGAGTGGCACCGTTAAAAAACAAAATGGGATTTCTGCAAAGTGACAACAAGAGCAAAGCTGACATTTTAAACGACCAATTCCAGTCAGTATTTACCAAAGAAAACCTAAATAACTTTCCAGATAAAGGAAAAAGTCCATACTACACCATGAAGGACATAAAAATTAGTACCAACGGAGTCCACAAATTGTTAAAAAACCTGAAACCGCATAAAGCTACTGGTCCCGATTCAATACCAGCCTTTATACTGAAAGCAGCAGCAGAACAACTTGCTCCGATACTCACAGACCTATACCAAACATCATTGAACACTGGTGAAGTCCCGCAAGATTGGAGAGATGCCAATGTAGTTCCACTTTTTAAAAAAGACGAAAGGCACCTAGCATCTAACTACAGACCAGTATCTCTAACTTCTATCACGTGTAAGGTCTTAGAACATATTGTACATAGCAACATCATGGACCACTTTGACAAAAATAAAATACTAACTGATGCACAACACGGATTCCGCAAAAGACGATCATGCGAATCCCAACTAATCGTAACCATCAACGACATTGCATCAAAATTAAAAAGAAGCGGCCAAGTAGACATCATCCTGCTAGACTTTGCAAAAGCATTTGACAAGGTACCACATCACCGCCTCCTACACAAGCTGGCATACTATGGCGTCAACCCCAAAACCAATAAATGGATTCGCTCCTTCCTAAATAACAGAAAGCAGAGCGTGATATTAGAGGGTGCTGTCTCCTCACAAGTACCAGTACTCTCTGGTGTACCCCAAGGCACAGTCCTTGGTCCATTACTGTTCCTGGCCTACATAAACGACATGCCAGAAACAGCATCTACATCAGAGACCAAATTGTTCGCGGATGACAGCCTACTCTTTCGTACCATCACCAACCAAGCTGACAGTGAACTACTTCAAACGGACTTAACAGCATTGGAAGACTGGGAAAACAAATGGCAGATGAGTTTTAATGCCAAAAAATGCCTTGTCATCAGAATATCCCAAAAAAATAGACCAGTGATACAAACATCGTACCAGCTACACGGTCATACTTTAGACACAGAGGAAGCAAGTAAATATCTTGGAGTAACCATCAGTAACAACCTAACATGGGATAAACACATAGACAATACAGTAGGCAAAGGAAACAGAACGTTGGGATTTATACGTAGAAACCTCAAAGGCTGTACAAAACCTGTAAAGGCAGCTGCGTATGTATCCATGGTAAGACCTGCAGTGGAATACGCAAGCACAATATGGGACCCAACCGCCCAAAATAAAATCAAGGCAATTGAACAGGTCCAGAAAAGAGCTGCACGATTTGTGAATAACAACTACACAGACCGAACACCTGGCTGTGTCACAAATATGGTTAAAAATCTTAAATGGGAAAGTCTCGAAGAACGGAGGAAAACAAATAGATTATGCATGCTATTTAAGATCCAGCATGATCTTATAGATATAGACCGTCACTAATATTTGACACCGAATGATAACCGGACCAGAGGTAAAAACCGCTTCTTCCAAGAAAGAACAAGTTCAGACACTTACGGCCAATCTTTCTTCCCGAGGACAATCAGGGACTGGAACAACCTACCAACAACAGTTACAGCGACCAACACCGTTGAGGGATTCAGAGCTGCCCTGAAGGCATGCTCTGAAAGGAAGTAGGAAAACCCAGTTGTAAATAATTTTAATTGTATATTTTTGCGAACGTTTTAAATGTATTTGTAAATAGCCAAGAGAAAGCTTTCTGTGTTGCCCGACACTGCGTAAAGTTTTCGCGCGGAACCATGAACATTCAGTATTGAATCCGGTTCCTTACATGGAAGAAGAAGAAGAAGAAGAAGATTTCTATCTCCGCCATTTTGAATATAGCCGGAAGTAAGGATTTTTAAGACTTATACATTGTATCCCTTAGAAGTATCTAAGAAAGGTACCTGTACAATTTAATGATAGTAGCAATACGTTAAAACACATTTCAATCACCCTTCCTAAAAATAAGCTTATCTTAGTACAATGTCCGCCCTATTGGATTTTACCGGAAGTAGTATTTTAAAGACATCTAATCTATAAAATATATCCAAAAGTAGTACACAACAAAGGTGTGTACCAAATATAATGATAGCAGCATGATAATAATACATTTTCACATACTAGCCTTCGATATTGGGCAGATTTAGGCATGATGTCCGCCATTTTGGATTTTACCGAAAGTGAGACATTTTTTTTCAAATGCCTCCCTATATCTGAAATAAAAAAGTTATAGTTGAGGAAGGTTTATGCCAAATTTTATTCTTGTAGCAGGATGTGCACAATTCGTCTGAAGTATGTTTTTAGCCGCTGGACTTCAAGTTTCCAAAATATTCTATAGAAACCCCAAATAAAAAAAATAATGGTGCTTTGAAATACCCAAGACATATGTTTATGACACAGAAATATTTTACTGCAATAAAATGTAGGACTAATTATCTACAACTGTCAAATTCAAGGAATTTGTTTTTTTCGACCTATTTTCGTTTACAACCGGATGTGACGTTCAATGACTTGGTGGTATTACACCATATAACGCAAACCTGCAAAGAAAGGCAGAAAAAATTAAAAACAAATGTGTGGCGCTTATAACACGCTTCAGTATGTTTGCTCATTTTAACATATCCTATTTTTTTTTAATTGCATTCAATAATAAACCTCGCACTAATTGATTTTTTTTAGATTTCTTTTTTTTTGTAAAAATCTGTTTCACAGGTGATGACAGATATGTTCCAGTTGTCGTAACCACAACTCGTCACCTTTTCTCCGAATGTGATCTACAAAATCAAACAAAAGCATTGGGTTTAAACTTTCACGAATAACACGACGGGGTTCCACACGTTGAGACAAATCTGCTTATCATTGTCTTTTACATTTTTTTACGACCGCAAACATTGCTTGGGATTTGTATAATGCTACAATGTCGTGGTCGTCCTCTTTCGAAGACACATTTTGTTTTGTTAGTCGATCTCTATCAAATTTGATTAACCATTAACTTTTTTCAAATTTCTGAATGTTTGTAAAGTTTCAAATAGACAGCATTGTCCAATATTTTTTTTAGGTCTTTGACCGCATTTATTTTGTGTCAGAAACCTAAACTATGTTAAAACTCTTATCACAATCTAAATTTAAAGAGTATCAAGCTTGAATATTGTGTCCAAATATGGCACTACCGTTCAGGCTTAGACCTCTGCAGTCGTATTGTTTTTTTCTTATTTTGTGCTGTTACAATGTAATACGAGGTTAGGTAAGGGTTAAACGCTCACATACATGTAAAACTACGCCACGTGCACTTACTTTATGTGTCTGCCACAAGTCAGGAGCCTGTAGTTCAATGGTTGCCGGTTTTTCATATGTGTCATATTTGTTTTTCGTAAATTGTTTTGTTCTTAACTGGACCGTATGGTTTTCTCGTTTGAATTGTTTCATATTTTCGCGTGGTGCCCTTTTGTAGCCAACAATATGGTATATTAAAGGTTATATGGTTATATGGTTGCTAATGATTGCTTCCATCCACTGCATTTTAAATCCGTTTGATAGTTAAATACTTCATTGGCAATCACACAACATCTTGATTTTAATTTCTATGTTGTGTTTTGTTTCCTGTAAAATTGTTTATGTTTTGTACGCATACTCCTTTGTCCTCTTTTCTGGATTCCGAGCAAAAGTTCGTGACTCGCAATAGTAAATTAAAATACGAAGTCATATTAAATAACTCGAATTTCAACTCGAAATCTTTATCTAATTAAGACGAAAGTCGACTCTTACTCGAACTCTACCTCAAAAAGATGACACAAATTCAAAGTTGAAGTCGAATTGTAACTCGAACTTTACATTTAAATGTGATTCAAACTCGCAGTTCAACTCAAAACTCAATGTTAACTAGAACTTTAGTTCTATTAATGACTTAGTTTTAATTTGAAATCAAAGATTTACTAGTACTCAAATTGAACTCGAATTGTAACTCGAACTTTTTTTGTAACTCTAAGTTGATGGATGGCCATACTCATCCGAAGCACATAAAACATGGGATTTGATTGAAAATGGAAATGGGTAACGTGTCAAAGAGACAACAACTCGACCAAAGAGCAGCAAACAGCCGAAGGCCACCAATGGGTCTTCAATATAGCGTTAAAATCCCGCAACGGGAGACATGCTTCAGCTAGCCGCTTTACAAAAACGTGTACAAGTTCAGTGATAAGGAACGTCATACTAGTATACTCCGAAATATAATTGAAATAAAAAAAAAATTATACAAGTCTAAGGGAGCTACCATTTGATTTTTATGGGGGGGCTAGGATGAAATTTGAAAAAAATAGGCAGGACAGGAGTTTTGAGTAAAAAAAAAGGCAGGATGAGACACTTTGCAAAAAAAAAAGGCAGGATGACAATTTAGGTAAAAAAAGTCAGGATAAACTTATAAAAAAAAAGGCAGGACCGAATAGAGTGAAAAATAAAAAGGCAGGACAGAGATTACAACTAAAAAAAAATGCAGGACAAAATTTTTCATCCTAGCCCCCCCATAAAAATCAAATGGTAGCTCCCTAACAAAGGCAAGTGGCTCCTGACTTGGGACAGGCGCAAAAATGCAGCGGGGGAAAAACATGTTTTTTTTATATCTCAACCCTCCCCTTTACCTTTATCCAATATAGAAAAAACAAACACGTATCAATTCGCACAGTCAAACTGTGTTTGAAAGAAGCCCAAGTTCGATGTCAGAATAGTTAACAAAAGAAACTATACAAATGACAATGATACACAAATTAACCAAGGACGACCAGTAGTTACTGACATGCCAGCTCCAGGCCTCAATTAAGCTGCTTGAAAGATTATGTTAATATTCAAAAATAAAACTAGTTTTTTTCCGAATTGGTCACATGGTTTCACCTCATCAAGTAATGTCATAGCCACGTCAAAGATTGAATGGACCACATCAAATACTGGAAAAAAAAACACATTACGTTGTGTAAACGCGTCAAATTTTCAAAACACCATTACGTTATGTTAAAGCCTTATACAGATTTGGCAAATCATCATTATACATCAAGTAATATTAAAACCACATTGCCTAATGACACAACCACATTCAATAATTGTTAAACCACATCGAGTTATGACAAACCATATTGAGTAATGATAAACATATATCTAGTCAGTGCGAAACCATATCGTGTAATATCGAAATATCATTTAGTAATGATTGTTCCATAATTCATTTATATCAAAACACCATTACGTTATGTCAAAACCATATCATGTAAAGACAAAATATCATCAAGTAATAATTAAACAACATATAACGTAATATCTGAGTTCCTCATAAGCCAGTTGTGGCATTTCATATATATGTATTAGGGTACCCTTGTGTTGTATTTCCTTTCTTTAGTACAGAAAAATGCAAAATATCTATTCGATAGCAATTATGATATTAATATGAAAATAAAAGTTAATCATTTCTAAGCCTTTAACCATATCCGAATAAGTACCGTGCTATAAATAGGTTTTTGATAAACAAAGACAACAGTTTCAATACTTTATTATATTATTTTGTTTTGTTTTTTAGATGCGGAAAATACGTTCCATATTAGTGGGAGTCCTACTTGTTATCATTGCCTGTTTATACTTTTGGAGGTACACGGACGAGTTAACTTGGAATCATGAATACATTGATGGAAGAAGAAGATATGCTACTGATGAACATGTTAATTTGCCAGTTATTAATTTGACAAGAACGTGTGGGTTATACGAAGTACCAACTGTTATGAGGAAAATTCCGGAAAAGCAAAATATAAAAGGCATATATCCCCTGAGTAAAAAGGTAACACCTGACCTGTGTGTGAAAACAATAAAAAAACGTCCACTTTTACCGCTATCATTAAAAGAAATACTAAACATAGAAGCATGTATGAAATATAATGGAAATCCTGAAAAATTGAGAAGCTACAGTTTCTTGTACTTTTATGATATATCTACATTTTTTTTTTCATCCATAAATAAGAATCCACACAGCATTATAATAGAAATTGGCGGCTATGTTGGCAACCAAGCGAAGCTACTTGTAAAACCAAATGTTCAAACATATGTAGTTGTAGAACCAATTAAGAAGTTTTATGACCAACTGAAAAGCAGTATGAAGGCCTTGGAAGGAAAAACAACTTTTCAATTTTTCAATTTCGGATTGGGAAAAAATTACAGCAAAGTAGCAATAAACGAGAATGCCGACGGAACATCACTTTTCCATCCAAACAAACTTACAAATTCCAAATCTATTGACGTAGTTAATGTCATTGATTTTTTCGTATATTTGGGTGTTGCATGCGTCGATGTTGATTTGTTGAATATAAATTGCGAAGGCTGCGAATTTGAAGTATTAGAAATGCTAGCAGCGACAAATTTGATAGAGAAAGTGGTCAATATCCAGTTTCAGCCGCATTATATGTATAAGGAAGTAGGTTCTTACTCTTGTAGATATTGTCGTCTGGTTGAACTGCTGTCAAGAACTCACGAATTATCTTATCGATTTAATGTTATTTGGGAAATGTGGAGGAGAAAGTATGGCATTTAGTTGAAATATGATAATTATAAGACGAACTGATTAAGACTGTAGGACACGATCTGAGTCCAAATTATCATAAATTACAGGTTTTAACAAAAACGAAACTGAATGTATACGTAATACTAACAATGCACAGTAGTGACAGTACGAAAATACACATTCCCTTTAATTTGAGAGTTGCAGGAAATAAATCCTACATTTCATTGCAGTAAACAAATATAAATCTTGGGAGTATAAAGCAACATTACTTTTTTTTTTTTATTATTTGATGTTACTATAGATTATTTTGGAGACGTGATGTAACATGCATGTAGTTACAAAAGCTTATACACAGGAAAAAAGGGATTAACATTTTATTTGTTAACCTCCAGTGATCATCATTATCTTACGTGCAAAAATGTTATGTGAAGTGTTGTCTGTAGTACTGAACATAATACAACTTTACTCTTGCAAAGTATTGTTTTATTTGAAACAAATATTTATTCTGCAAATTGAACACAGACTTATGAAGAAGATCAATGGTTGTGTTACACCTGTACGCCTGATTATTATATATCTCTCATTTAACTACATATTTCTCCTCAGCAAATATACTATATATAGGTAATGCACATTCGTTTTAATCAGCTGATCGACGTTTTTCGTATTAGCTTATGTTATAATTGTTCAGTGAACTTAAACCAGGATGCCCCCGAGAAGAAAAATTAACGTTCCCGCCGAATTGTATTCCTCTAAATAAATCGAAAATATGTTTCACGACGAACGTACCACTGTCGTACGACAGACAATCAATGTTGCGCGAGCATCGTACGAAATTTGGTATGTACGAGACAATCGTACGACTGTATCACATGTGTCTTGCGAAAGTCGTGAGATTTTCGTACGACAGTAATGCGATAGCGTACGATTTTTTTTATTAGAATTGTTTATGCTCTTTAACGTTTAATTTGTTTGGCTTAATACATATTTTGATATGATCGTCACTGATGAGTCTTGTGTAGACGAAACGAGCGTCTGGCGAACTCATGACAGTGGTACAATGTAAGACACTCTTACGACAGTCGCAAGACATAGGCACGACAAAATATCGTAGAGTAAAAAAGGTGCATGTCCAATTTTCGTCCCACGACACACGACAGCGTCACGATGCTCAAAATATCGTTCGACTGTCGTACGATGATCACAGATGACCTGCGATTTGACAAAATGGCATGTCGTGGCGCTGCAAAGATGTGTCGTGTGTTCGTTGTGATCAGGGCTTAACAGTCCACCAACATCAATAAACAAACGTTACACAAACTTAATTATCTCAGATGGCACCATTAAAACCAAATACATATATGGTTTGGCGATATCTGGACACAGCTTTTATTCATAATATGATAGATTCATATGATATATAATATTTATATATATAGATAGATGTTTATGTATATGTAGATACATAATATATGGTTGGTAACCCGAAGATAATATGACAACCTTGCAGATATATAGACAGATATTTATATGAAAATGTAAAGATGCACCGTTGCATTTTGGATACACTGGTGCCTTAAATTTAGAAAACACAGTGGGATACACAAGTGTAGTCTGTATTATCCAAAAACCTAAAATTTCATAGTTAACATTTAGAGTCTATGCAGCGAATTCTGCCATTTACTGGGTATCTATTTATGATGCTCAAGTTCAAATAAAAGCCACTTTTCTCAACAGCAAACCCCAGTCTGAATCTTCAAATTGCATAAAATAATCAAAAAGTGTAGATGTATCTAAAAAAATCGTCTAAAAAGGGATAACTATAAGAAATAACTGGTACAGCGGAAGCCATCTTGGATCGTATCGTCTGCCCTTGGATGTTCTATTATCCTGAACCGGTTCCGTCGATACGAACCGGATAATGGAAAGCACGCCTGCTCATACGAAAATGAGACCTAAATTCATCCAAGGTATAAATTGGAATAACCGTTTCATAATAATTTTGTATACGGTTAATGTTATTTCTTAAAGGTGTAACAAAATGGTCATTATAAACTGAATCTTCAAATTGCATAAAATAATCAAAAAGTGTAGATGTATCTAAAAAATCGTCTAAAAAGGGATAACTATAAGAATAACTGGTACAGCGGAAGCCATCTTGAATCGTATCGTCTGCCCTTGGATGTTCTATTATCCTGAACCGGTTCCGTCGATACGAACCGGATAATGGAAAGCACGCCAGTACAACCACTTAATAAACTAACCCATAGTTCTATACTTCCATTTTGTGTTGATAAATTAACAACTGCCGCAATAACAATTATGAAAACTATTATCATCAGACAAAAATACACGATCTCTGCTTTTGGTACATTCTGTCCGAAAAAACACCACTTTGTTTGTAGGTTTTCTGTGTTCATCCTCTCTGACATCTTAACTCAAAATGTTTTTTTTTAAATACACAATATATATATATATATATGTCTGTATTTTATAGGAGAATTTCATTAAGAAGATGTAATTTCCAATTTTCAATATAAAAAATTTTGTTATCATATTGTTGTTTTAGCTGAAATAATGTGTGTTTATCAATCGAAAGTAATAAAATATACAATCGAGTTTTCTTTTCTTCGAAAATAAACAAGTTGTGAACCTTTTGTAGATATTTCATATTCGTTGGAGAAGAAAATCGAACTGATCATGTACAACAATAATAGACTCTTTTTGAATGATTTGTTGGTCCTTAAAAGGACCGTTGTACACATGTAAATGATATGCATGGATTTTTCTCATTGGTAGTTGACAGGATCCATAAACTTGTAGTCTGCTAACACTGCATCAAAGTAACAACCACAAAAATATAGATCTTCAATAAACCCTGGGTGGTGTTCAAAGTTGTATAGAATACAAACAATGTAACCGTTTTTCAGAAGCCATATTTCTACTGGACACCGAGATAGTTCTTCATGATGAGATTTATCAACCCTGTTCCTTATCAAATTTGCAGTCTTTTTGGGACCTCTTCGTGATCGTCTGATCTTGCCTGTTAGTTCTCTTTCTCTTAAAAGTGTATACATATTAAAATTTTGGAGATTCATACTGTTTGTTCTTATGGAATTACTAATGATGTATGCTATATAGTAAACGTTTTTCTTAGTTTATAAACTTTTTACATTCAGATAATACGTTTACAAGATTAAACTTTAGGATGTAAACGTGGATATCTCAACGTGTATGCCACGTTTACAAGATCATACGTAGGAGGGTAGGGGGATTAAAAACACTTCCGTAAATTTTCCACCACCGGATTTTAACCAGGATGTTAAGTAGCAGTTAAGAGGATTACAAGATTAATCTACTTCAGTTAAGAGGATTATAACTAGGATGTTAAGTACAAGTTAAGAAGATTAAGAGATTAATCCACTTCAGTTAAGAGGATTATAACCCGGATGGTAAGTAGCATTTAAGAGGATTACGAGATTAATCCACTTCAGTTAAGAGGATTATAACCCGGATGTTAAGTAGAAGTTAAGAGGATTAAGAGATAATAGACCGGATTTAACGTCATAGTTAAGAGGATTAGCTGTGACGTGGCTTCCTGTGGGGGAATTGTGGGGGACTGACCCCATTTCATACTACTGTTAACGTTTTGTGTCGCTACCCTGATATATCCTGTCTTTTGTTTTTTATCTGGTTTTGTATAGTTAACGTTTTGTGTCGCTACCCTGATATACCCTGTCTTTTGTTTTTTTATCTGGTTTTGTATAGTTAACGTTTCGTGTCGCTGCCCTGATATACCCTGTCTTTTGTTTTTTTATCTGATTTTGTATAGTGAACGTTTTGTGTCGCTTCCCTGATATACCCTGTCTTTTGTTTTTTTTATCTGGTTTTGTATAGTTAACGTTTTGTGTCGCTGCCCTGAATTATATACCCTTTTGTCAGGTACTTGATGACGAATAGTGTTTTGCGTCTTTAGCCGAACAGTTTTATCTTTTTATTTTTATTCTATACCTGCGTGCTGGTATATATTTGCTAATTTCAATTAAAAAAAATATGAATAGCAATATGAAACTCCGAAATTGAAAAATACTAAACACCAAAACTCGTTCAAAGGGTAAATTCACGTCCCAATCCTCAAAATCGCTTATCTAAAAATACAACAATCGCTAACGTTCATTACCTTTCTATAAACTGATTATAAGTGTCATACCAAAAATAAATGACTTAATACATGTCTCAGTCTTTCCACCAACAATACGGTAATGTCCACATTTAATGGTCGTACATTTTCCTTAAATTTTGAAGCTGATATAAATTGAAAAACAAACTCACATCATTATCTATTTACTTACACGAAACAAACCGCTTGCTGTTCGGTGTGAGCAAAGACTCCGTGATGAAGGCTGTACTTTGACCTATAATTGTTAACTTTTTATACATTGTGACTTGAATGGAGAGTTGTCTCATTGACGCTCATACGACATCTTCTTATTTATATAACATTTTCAGTTTTATTGCTTTCATTGAGACTTCGTGGTGTTTTAATGTGGTGGTGTGCTATAGGGGATTATCATTGATTTTCTGACCATCCAAAATTAAGATTAGTTGAATGGCCTCAGATGAGGATGAATGGATTTCGTCTTAGAAAAATATCGTTAACTCATCAAAAAAAAAAAGTACACAAAGACAACCTTTGACGTTGTTTTGACACAATTTATTATACATGTATACGGGATGCGATATTCGATACGTATGTGAAACCGGACGCTTTTTATCTAAACACACACAAGAACACCTTCATGGATTTAAAACTATCATTTAATGTCAACAGATTAAGACACACAATAATCCTATTAGACAGTTTACATCTCAACCTTTGGAAGTAGTAAAAAAAAACAGCCTAGGGAAATTCAATCAAATTTGTAGAATCACAGCAAATAATTGAACTAAAGAACACCTAACAAATATAGGTTTATTTCGTTTTAAGCCACTGTTCCACTACATATGTCTATTCTAATTACTAGTAAACTTAGTACAATCAAAACCCTGGTATTGTACATATATGGCGTTTGAAAATAGTAGAACTAATTTATTTTGGAATGAATAATACTTCTCCAACTTGAAACTGTGAATCGTCGAATGTAGCTATGGTCGCTAGATTGGTGTTACAATGTATTACAGTGGACCTCAATATCGTTCAAGACCGAGAGGTAGAAAACAGTTTGAAAAAGGACCAAAATATCGTTCTCCATCTAAAATGGAAACGGCGTCGACAGGTTACAAAAGGTTGAAAAAAATGGGGTAAAGGAGAAAAATCTGATAAAAAATCTCGATTCTTCTTCAAAAGAATGCATGAATATTGTTGGTATTCGAATATCACATTTTGATCAAGGCCAAGTCATATCTCAAGGCCTGTTCTGATCAGTTGGAGGTCCTTACCATGTATTGGTTACCCAAACAACAACAAAAAATACACTTTCGTTTCATCTCGGCCGCTTGGAATGTGTTCTACAACTCAGTAACCTTTCATTGCTGTTAACAAGTTTCTTAACTACCATCAAAGAACTTACCATTAACTTTTGCAATGAAATATATTAAAATAGTGAACTTATCTATTTTTGGAGTGTAGGAGTGTAAACAATCTGTTAGTTTTCTCGTTTTCACGTTTGCATCGTTTCACTTTTCTTTTTTTTTTAAGTCGGAACCTATCATGGCACACTATTCGGTATGTATTTTGCTCATTGTAGAAAACCGTATATTGTGACCTATAATTACTTTTATCTCTGTCATTTGAACACTGGTTGGTAGTTGTTTTTTCATTGGCAATCATGCCCGTGATCATATATTCATTAACTATAATAGTTTTAGTAAAAATAAACAGAAACCACACTTTTATAACATTTTCATTAAGTCTAATAACAGAATTCAACTAATTGCATTCTACACTTTCACGGTAATTAAAATCGTTAAAACATCGGAAGAAAGAGCCATTTTAACTGAATACGTACATTAGATTATATCACGTCAGTAGCCATTGCTATTGGATCAATGATTTGTATAGTCTTATCATACACATCCTTGATTGGATTAATTTCACGGGATTTGCATATATTCCTTTTCAATGAATAAATTCAGTTCACAAGTTCCAAAACAATGTCTTCCTCAATCTTAGATTTTGAAGTAGCAATACAGCTCTTTTTTAAAAGCATGCAAAGCAAACCATTTATCCACTTGCTTGTTATCTTTGTATGGATGTTTGTAAACAACAGGTAGGTAGTTTGTTTCAGTCTGTTTACTATATACTAGAATTTGATTGGACAATAAAAATTAACTTCATTGCATGTCAATTTTTTTGTCCAATCAAATCCCAGTATATATAAAAACAGCCTGAAACTCCACCTTCCTATTGTTTGGAAACATCCAAGTAAACATTGCAATCAAGTTGATCAAAGGTTGCTTTGCGTGATTTTATGGAAGAGCTGTAGAGGGATTTTAATTAAGACCCACATGCTACCTAATTACACAAAGATAGCGTTTTAACGCTCTTTACAATAACAAGCGATTTTTTTCTTTCTTTTAATTATGACAAACTGGTTTTAACATACACTAAACATAATCTTTAATGGCAAATCATCTTCTACACATTTTCTAAAAATTCAAAAATGATATATTTATACAGATGTTATAAATAATACCTATTTAGCTCAGGACTTTTTTGTTTGTTATTCCTTGAACAAATGTAATAAAACAAACTCAGAAATGTATCCACATATAAAATACAAAATCCTGTTTACGAACATTGAAATGGTGAATAATGAGTTATTATTTCACAATCAATCGCTGTCTATCAAGACTATTGGAATGATAATGAATGCTATGCGACTTGTTTTTTGTTAATTAGTAATTATACGGGGTCTACAATACTCCGAAGTACTAGTGAACCAGTACTTTGTAATGCTCCCTAACCACGAATTATTCTCCAAAGTTTGATTCAAATATATCCTGGATACTTGGCAGATGTGAAGTGTCAAAACCAGTGCACATTTGACAAGCACAGTCAGTTGCAAAAGGCATATATGTGCCTGTATTCGGAACTTTTAATAAATTTATGATTGCACGACAGCAGTTGTAGAATGGATTTTTACATTTCAAATTTTCAAAACATGTTCCGTTTCGAGCAATGGATCCACCAGGAAGAGTAACTTTGTTATAGCACAGATCTTTACATGACAAATTATCCAGTCTAGAAAGAAATTCTTGGTTGATGCAATCGTGCTCCAGATCACCAAATTTCTCATTTGAGAAAATATGATGTAAGTCTGATTTTAATCCATTTGCAAAGTTATATAACATAAGTAACGCACAAACGGATAGAGCGTTATACCAAGCCATCTTAACACCTTGGTAATGAGACACAATTAACAATCTCATCTTTTATAATATCTATATATAGACGTGTCGAGGAGACGCAGAAGAGCAGGCGTCCTTGAAATCCTTGACATCCGTCCAACAGGGAATTTACTTAAGATGATTCATAAACAACTTGGAATTTTCATTTCAGATTAGAAAAGAAAGTACATACTAGTATTAATTGGGAAGGACCATTAAACTTCAATGTTAAACGTTTGTTTAACTGTTAACAGGTTAAGTTTTTTTTTTCAAATGTGAAAATTTTCAAATCAAGATAACTATTGACACTAAGAGGAACAGAATTTTTCACTTAATATAAAAAGGGAGATGTGGTATGATTGCCAATGAGACAACTCTCTACAAGAGACCAAATGACACAGAAATGAACAGCTATATGTTACCGTACGGCCTTCAACAATAAGCAAACCCCATACCGCATAGTCAACTATAAAAGGCTTTGAAATCACAAATGTAAAATTTTCAAATCAAGATAACTATTGACACTAAGAGGAACAGAATTTTTCACTTAATATAAAAAGGGAGATGTGGTATGATTGCCAATGAGACAACTCTCTACAAGAGACCAAATGACACAGAAATGAACAGCTATATGTTACCGTACGGCCTTCAACAATAAGCAAACCCCATACCGCATAGTCAGCTATAAAAGGCTTTGAAATCACAAATGTAAAATTTTCAAATCAAGATAGCTATTGACACTAAGAGGAACAGAATTTTTCACTTAATATAAAAAGGGAGATGTGGTATGATTGCCAATGAGACAACTCTCTACAAGAGACCAAATGACACAGAAATGAACAGCTATATGTTACCGTACGGCCTTCAACAATAAGCAAACCCCATACCGCATAGTCAGCTATAAAAGGCTTTGAAATCACAAATGTAAAACTAGCAGCCTTAATTCTGTACAAAACAATGAACGAAAAACAAATATGAAACACAGCTACAAACGACAACCACTGAACTACATACATCTTACTTGAGACAGGCACATACATAAAGGATTTGGCGGGGTGTAACAAAACAACTGAGGAGAGACGGATTAATATAAGGGAAAGCTTGTTTCCGAATCCTTTAGTATTAATGTATCACTGTATTTATATGTGTATGTAATGTACATGCTTTTTAAAAAATAAAATATGTTTAAAGTAAAAGTACAACATAAAAATCAGTTAAAAAAGACTGAACTTATTAGATGGATACAAATAGAAATACATATAACAAATCATTTATAAACATCAGTAAGTTAAAATAACAAGATTATTCACGTTTAATTTCCCATTTATTAGGAATTGTAGTGAAGTGGTAGTCAATGAGACAACTATCCAACAAAGTCGACAGTTTAACAAGTACGGGTCACCGTGTGACCCAGAATAAGCAAAACCAATTCCATAACCTGAACTATAAAAGGTCATGGGATACGAATATTTCAAACAATTCAAAAAAGAAAACTAACGGAATAATTTAGGTTAATAGCATTAAACGATAAAAATTTCCTGTCACACAGCAATCAACGACAACCAATGGACTCCAGGATCATGGCTTGAGACGGACACATTAAAACATGGTGGGATTTGTTGCTGAATTTTTGTTTACATTTGAATTGATAGTTGTGAATAGAAATGTGTGTATATATATACAGTTACTATTTGAATATACATTTGAAAGATCGACTATTTCATTTGTTACTTGGGATTGTACATCTTTATTTTTCATAAACCTATTGAGTTTGTACACCTGGATGTATAATGCAAATTGCAAAAAACAGTTACAATATATATCTAAGCATCAGTTTGCTTTACAATCTGTATCTATCTATCATATTTTTATATTGAGTTTCCTTCCTATTATCAACTCTTTATTGAATTTGTCTGTACTCATGGTAGATAATTTGTATAATAAATAAATTTTCCATGTGAAGTGAAACCCTGTGGCATGCACGACCATTTAAAATTTAGATATTTAGCTAATTTTGAGTATGCATCCCTGCTCATTTGAGCTCATACGTTACAAATAATTTGCATAGATGAATATATAATGACTGATCAAACATGTGAGACATAATGCACGTATACAATTACAATTTTGATTATATTCTATAATTATTAGGAATAAATTCAGTCTCAGTTTAACCTTAACAATGAATATTCTCTTAGTCTGGTAGTATTTATTAATGAACTACGATAAAAAAAAAAATAATAGAAAAATCCTTTAGTTTGATTATCTTTCTGCTCTCCGACCGCTGTGTACCCGACCTTAGTTGAATATTTTTATCAGAAATGTCGTTTACAATTTTTTTCATGCTTTCCGACATGTTCACATGCATAATTGAAATACTAAATCTCAAATGTTAAACGTTCAGAAATAATAATTTTTTTCTGGGTCATTGTATCACAGTGTGGGAACGGAACTGTACGGTTTTCTAATAATTTGGTCATTCGGGAGACTGTCAAGCGGGGCTCCGACATTTGCAAAATAACAAGTTGCTTGATGGAAAATTTGATGAACTCTTATGTTCCTATATAACGTTTCTGCTTCAAGTTTTGATAGCTAAAACATTCTTTATGTAAATATGAACCAATAAAATAATAAGAAAGATATATGCATCCAAACGTTTTCCTCAGAATGGTGGAGCTCCGTGTAAAACGATCAAAATTGTCACACAACAGCGATCAAAAATGTCAAATAAACATCGAAAAATCAATGTTTGCTACCTCAATTTTCACGTGTACCTTTGTTGATATATAGTCTTACCTGTCTGAAAGTTGCAAAGCCATTGTCCCAGTAGAAACCCAAATATATTCATTTTTTCCATGTCGGATATTTTTATTAACTGTACAATCGCTTGCAATTTTACTGTAATATCACTCGGAGCTTTCCTGTACAATCGCTTGGAGCTTTTCTTTTCATCGTTTGGCCACCTAGACTACTCCGAAAGGAGGGTAACATACTTTACCTTGTTATGACTTCAAGGTCCAGCTAGCAATCAAGCTAGTCAAAGGTATTACCTTTACCTACACACTCATTGCATTTTGCTGTAATAGTTTCTAGTGGCATATGACTTGTAATAATTTCTAGTGGCATATGACTAATTATAACTCTTAAGTAGATAATGCTTACTACTATCTCTTCTTCCACATTCATGCTCAGTTTATGTTTTCCATGATACTTTTGTCATATAAATATTTATTAAAACTACTGCAATCCAATACAATATATGTCTGGCATGATTTTTCTCTCCCTTTTCTTTTACGATTTAATAACAGTTAGTTATTTGGTATTGTTATCAATTTTTTTAAAACCTGAATTACACACTCAAAAGTGTTACTGATGTTTGGAGCTTTTATTTGAATGGATGTAGCCTGCATTAGTGGATCCGGTATGCGGGGAGAGGGAGTTTTGGTGGTTGAAACCCCATTTTTTCGATTTTTTTTTTAATTTTGTGGACGTTTTAGGGTGTTCCGTGGTTTGGACCCCCCTTTTGAAGAAAGGCGGGATCTGCACCTGGTCTGATATATTGTCAATGATAGTACTAAATGATGATCCGATCATTCAACTGATTTTTTATAGTTTGGTCTTGTGCTGGGCTAGTTTTTGGGAGAAATGAGCGCACACAGACATTTTTAACCCTGCCAAATTCGTTATGTACATGTTTCAAGTCAAGAGCCCGTAGTTCAGTGGTTGTCGTTGGTTCATGTCTGTCATATATGTTTTTCGTAAATTGTTTTATTATGAATTAGGCCGTCAGTTAAATTCGAAAGGTATTGATTCCTATTTTTCATGTCGGGACCTCTTATAGCCGACAATAATTGCTTAAATCCATTTATTTTTTGAACTTTGACAATCATATCACATCTCCTTATTTTTATATTGAAGATATAAATGTGGTTTGATAAAATTTGTTCTCACAAAAAAAACCACAAAAAAACTCTTTCGTTTGTCGGATGCTATAGTTGGGAATATTGAAAAGTTCCTGAATCGTGACATTGATATAAAAAAAAATCATGTTGAAGGATTTTGTGTTTTCTCTGTTTTTCAGATAACAAGTTCTCTCACATCCTTGATGAAATTTAATTATACTGGAGCTTTTTCTATCAGTAGCTATAGCTTGTAAAAAACAGACATCTCATTTTAAATTATACCACATCTTCTTATTTTAATATCATGTTTATTGACATATACGTGTCTTTTCTTTGATCAGTGGTTAGCTACCACCATTCCACATTCAAATTCCTTTATCAAGTTACAATAACCCGATCCTGTGATGAAAAATTCTTTGTTGTATTGTTCAAATATGTATGTATTATTTTTTTTTAAATTGCTGTTAAATGGTAAGTAAAATTCAAAATATGCTAATTACCCTTCCAGAGCATCTAGTCACCTTTTCGGTATATATAAATATTTATTTTGTACGAGGATTATTTTCATTTTTGTTTTAGATTAGATTCTTAACATATTTTGTACTGTCCTTTTCTTTTTGTCTTGTATACTTATTCAGTGGTTGTTTGTTTATGTGTTACATATTTGTTTTTCATTCTTTCGTTCATTTTTTGTACATAAATAAACCGTTAGTTTTCTCGTTTTACATTTGTTATTTCGGGGCATTTTATAGCTGACTATGCTGTATGGGCTTTGTTCATTGTTGACGACCGTATGGTGACCTATAGTTGGTAATTTCTGTGTCATTTTGGTCTCTTGTGGAGAGTTGTCTCTTTGGCAATCATACCACACCCTCTTTTTTATATCTATTGTACACATTTTGTTTTTGTCTCTGATATAGTCACCTTAAAGGGTTCCTTGATAGAATCTTAATTGTCAAAATGACTGGTTTTGTGCTTGATTTAACTTCAAATACCATAGATGAATATAATAGGACAGCAAGAAACAACCAATGCAATGCGTATGCAATGTATTTAATAAATTTGGCCAAGCAATTCTACAGGAAAGCTCCAAGCGATTGTACAGGAAGGCTCCGAGTGATATTACAGTAAACTTGCAAGCGATTGTGTACAGTCAATAAAAATATCCGACATGGAAAAAATGAATATATTTTGGGTTTCTACTGGAACAATGGCTTTGAAACTTTCAGACAGGTAATACTATATATCAGCAAAGGTACACGTGAAAATTCAGGTAGCAAACATTGATTTTTCGATGTTTATTTGACATTTTTGATCGCTGTTGTGTGACAATTTTGATCGTTTTACACGGAGCTCCACCATTCTAAGGAAAACGTTTGGATGCATATATCTTTCTTATTATTTTATTGGTTCATATTTACATAAAGAATGTTTTAGCTATCAAAACTTGAAGCAGAAACGTTATATAGGAACATAAGAGTTCATCAAAGTTTCCATCAAGCAACTTGTTATTTTGCAAATGTCGGAGCCCCGCTTGACAGTCTCCCGAATGACCAAATTATTAGAAAACCGTACAGTTCCGTTCCCAAACTGTGTGTATGTCAATAAACAAATCCCAGGTTTATTAATACTACACATACAACGAGTAGATTGCATGAATTATATAATTGCGTTATCAATATACTTGATTTTTAATAAACATTCACATTATTAAAAACACACATGTTTTGTGCAAAGGCAAATAGGTTCTAATATTGAAAAAATTTTGTTTCACTTTCCAATTTACTTTAATTGTTGAAATATACAATGTCACGTGGTAGACTAACCATAAAGTGACCGTATCAAAGTAACCCGAATAATTCAGTCCCTCCCCGTAATCGATCTCTCCTACTTGCGACATTGTACTTATTTGAAAAATTAATATTCTTTTAAAAACACAAATAATTGGTATTTAAAAAAAAACATTTTCGATAATGCAATGAATAACTTAGTTTTCTTTATATACATAAACAGTGTAATTAACCAATATATTGCAATAACATTAACGGTACCAATTTTCCTGCAACCTGTCTCCAAATTTGCAAAGAACTAGACCGATTATTTACTGTGACTGTACAATTCAAGATGGCGGTATACACCTGAATTACCATTGAAACGTTCAGATTAGTTTAAAACTGGTTCTTAACAATGGTAATTTAAAATTCAATCAGATGATGACCGCAGTTTCAATTTGGAATACGACACATTCCTTTAAATTCTGAAACGGTCAAATAGAAAATATCAACACACGCAGTAAACATACAGGTCACTAAAATATTTCGGACAGGTATTCATTTATAAATGTGTACGCAATATCATTATTGTTTTAAACAGCAGGTGGTAGTTTCCCATGATGAAATGACATGTGTTTGTTTCCTCAGTGTATTTTTAGTATATATACGTTTTGTATATATATTTGTGTCAGACGTATATGGCAATATTCAACTTTTTGAACGACAGGGAGTCAATGCGTAACATTTATAGGTCATACATGTGCATGACCAAGTTTCCAGATCATTTCATTCTGTTGATAAATTTTAACAAAGTTTTTCCTTACCTTCCTATATTTTCTATAAATATGAAATCTTGACATACATGTTTTAAGAATTTTCTTATCTGATAAAAAGAACTGTACAGTCAGTTGTATCCGCGCACCTAAGACTTTGAATTTGGCTTCACTTTGGTATTTTCATAAAACCAATAAAAGGATAATGTTGTGTGAACAAATTCTTGACATATTTCAATTTCATGAAATTTTCTTAATACAGACATAAGAAGATGTGTTTTGAGTGCCAATGAGACACCTCTCCATCCAAGTCACAATTGATAAAAGTAAACCATTATAGGTCAAAGTACGGTCTTCAACACGGAGCCTTGGCTCACACTGAGCAGCAAGTTATAAAGGCCCCCAACAATTACTAGTGTAAAACCATTCAAACGGGAAAACCAACGGTCTAATCTATTTAGATAACGAGAAACGAGAAATACTTATTAACCACATCAACACACGACAACTACTGAACATCAGATTCCCAACTAAGGACAGGTGCAAACAATTGCAGCGGGTTTAAATGATTTAATGGTACCAAACATTCACCTTCTGAATAAAAGTGTAACATCACAACAATGCATGGTTTCACCGTTTAAGGGACACTAGCTGTCAAATTGATGTTCTCCGATTTGACTCAATTTCTCATATTTGATTTAACTTAATGAAACTATTCAAATTATCAAAAGTATCAGGGCATGGGCTCGAGAATATATAGCTTCGTTTCATGTGTATTTCAGTCTATAAGCCATCTAATTAACTATCGAGTTGACCTCCGAAGATATCCGATAGTCATATAAGCGATTTAAACATAAATATAGATATAAATTGATAGGAGTACTCGTGCAATTGAATGTTTATATGTCTAATTAATTTCATATGATAGATTAAGATATATGTTAATCATCGTTTTTACCTGTATAAGAATGATATTTTGTGTATCGAATCAGTCAATCAAATGATTTAGCTTCATTTCAATTTCAATGTTGACATGTTGTTTCCTTTAAATATATGAACACGCATAGTTAATGCGTAATTCATCTCTCGTTAAGGGGTTTTAAAAATTACAGTTCATATGGATTCAATGAGGTCGAAAAATTCACTTGCAAGTGAATAATTCATCATCAGTGTTTCTAAGTTTATTGTGACAAATTCAAACCATACTGGCTGTTTAAAGGGAATAATTATTTCACTATACTTTCATTAATGATTGAACAAAAACAACATTATACTTGAATGTTTACAATTTCCGTCTTTTCTTGTTAATCCATAAACCTTTTTGTTTCTTCTAATTTTTCTCGTTTCTGTTCTGTCATCTAGATTACACTCTTTTAAATCTGTGTGTATTCTCGTATTCTGTATATGTCAGTCTCCAGCCAAGAGTCCGTGGTTCAGTATATTGTTTTGTACATAAATCAGTCCGTTGGGTTATATGTTTTGTACTGTCTTAGTCTTTTATAGCTTACTATACAGCATGCGTTTTACATATTGTTGTAGGCCGTATGGTGACCTATCGTTGCTTAAATCTATGTCGTTTTGTCAGATTGGTCGATAATTCACTCATTTGCAATCCTACTTTTATAGTATATATAATATTTATATTGGTATCATTTGCCTACAGTTCAACGGTTTCAGAATCTTAATCATTCTGGATGAGAATCAATTTCAAACGTGAACAGTTACACATTGTAATTGGTTAACAGAGTTTGACCAATGGCGTAACGTTAATTCTCATTCTCAGATTCTGAAACGGTGAAATTCTGAACCGTGAATCTATATCATATATTTTTTGCATATAAATAAATATAAAATTAATAAGTGATATAAATTAGATTTTTTATAATTACATCAATATAAAAGAATAATATGCGTCAGTATAACATTAAAAAGATGTCTTGCACATCAAAGTTCAGTGAGTAAACAATCAAATTTATAGACACGAACAAGAAGCTACTTTCATTCTTGAAATCTGTTTGACCATAATCGTTCTATGCTTGCTAAGATAGATAATTGTTTGTGGTGCATAAGAAGAAGGGGAACAATTGGTAGACAATTCAAAATTATTCGGAATTTTATCCCGGAACTTTTTTATGAATAGATTTTTGATGTAAGCGTGACTTGAATATACAGTTGCATTATCATTATAGTCACAGCTGCCGGAACACACGTTCGCATAGTAGGAAGATGGATGCCATAACGAACGACTCCAGCCAATATCTCGGAAATTTACCTCCCATGGTAAAAGTGAACAGAGTTTTTTGTTGATGTTACTATCCTTTATGTTTGACATTTGTAATGATAAACTTATATCTCGTCTTCTACGTGATCTCAACGAGGACAATAGGGTGTTATTTACGTTTTCAAAAATCACTAGTTGTGGAGTTGTATTGTTTTTAGCATTATCATCAAAATCAGCTTCATATAAGTCTGTTCCGGAAGTGTAATGATCCTTAAAATCTTGTGTCACATCTTTAATCAGATAATTGTCAGATGTACCTGCAAAACAGTATATACAAACCATTAGGAGAGTATATAAATAGATGTCAATTTATTTAAGGTTTGTTATTTTTAATCCAAAGGACGATTTTGTTTTACGATGTATACATATATTTTGCATTATTTAAATCGGGAATTGCTATTATTAGCACAATACTGGAATTTAAGTTTATAGACTTAAATTCAGTTATCGCTGGGGCCACTCACGGATTGTGTTTCATGTTTTAGATTTACCCAACACGTGTGACGATATATTCTGTGACGTCATTTAGTCCTTTTTAGAATATCATCGCAGCAAGCAAGCTGTTTAAATTTTGTAAGCGGTAAACTTGAAAACCCGCCCTCCCACTCCTTTTTATTGAACAAGATACTGCTCTTTTGTATTTATTTTTCAGGTTTGTGTCGGTGATAGTGGTGATACAGATTTGACTGATGATGTTAACTCGTTTGCTGTTGAGAAAAGTGACTTTTATTTGAACTTTGAGCATCATAAATATTTTCCCGTAAATGGCAGAATTCGCTGCATAGAATCTTAATGTTAACTATGAAATTTTAGGTTTTTGGATAATACAGACTACACTTGTGTATCCCACGGTGTTTTCTAAATTTAAAGCACCAGTGTTTCCCACGGTGCATCTTTACATTTTCATATATATCTATCTTCACATCTATCTATCTACCTGGTTGCCATATTATCTTCGGGTAACCGACCATAGATCTATCTACATATACATGGTCTATGGTCTATCTATCTATATATATATATTATATATTGTATGAATATATCATATTATGAATAAAAGCTGTGGCCAGATATCGCCAAACCATATATGTATTTTGTTTTAATGGCACCATCTGAGATAATTAGTATGGCCGTTAGTTTTAGATATAGAAAAATGACGCAAAAAATTAGCAGTCTGCAGTTTGTGGTTTTTATTGTGATGCATGCAGCTTAGTCACTGTCCGCAAATTAGTGAAGTTTCATGGCAGCAAATCATTGCTTAAGAGGAAAACAGTTTGCACGGATCAACTACAAACAATCGCGAAGTACCTAGTAAATGACACATATCTTGTAAAAACTAAGAATACAGTGCATTCACATCAATTGACACAAAAAGATAAGTGTATTTTTTTTGGCACAAATTACATAACCACAGTAATGCGAAGGACAGGTTGACATAATAGTTACAAGTTGTACTATAATATTGTCACTTATAAATAGCAATAATAGACGAAGAACTTGTAATCATTATGCAATTGTTAACCTGTCCTTCGCACTTGTGCGTAAATATCGGTCGTTCCTTCCCACATCTCACCTTAGTGGAAAATAATTTGAGTTAGATAAAATCCCATAATTTTTTTAATGAATAAAAGATAAATAATACTATGGTCGGGTTGTTGTACCTCATTTTTCATTCTCAATATTATAACACACCGATCATTGAAGTAACTTTTTAAAAATTATACTGCCATGCACTGATAAAATAATATTAAAGAATTTTTTCTTCTATTGTGTGACATACCAAATAAGAATTTGAATTTTTATAATTTCAACAGAATTTAAAAAATAGATATAAAAAAAAATACGAGTCGTCTTGATTAGAAACGAATTAACTGGAAAATGTGAATGCAATGTTTTGGAGTAAATGGTTAAAAAATGGAAAACAACACGTTTTATAATTTATTGCGTCCGAAGCGCTTTTCTGGATTTACCTTCATCAGGAACGCTCAAAGCCAAACATTTGAAATCCGAAGATGTATAAGTACCGAAAATCGTTGAAGAGCTTTATGTCAAAAAACCCTAAAATAAATAGCCAAATTCATCTAAAGCCAACTTTGCCTGAGGGAGTTGAAACCTTAGTTTCATAACAATTTCAAAATTTATAAACAGACAATTTTAGTAAAGTTTGTTAAATCATGTCAGTACCGAAGCACTGACTACTGAGCTGATGATACCCTCGGGGACCGATAGTCCACCAGCAGAGGTATCGACCCAGTGATGTAAAAAATGGAAAACAACACGTTTTATAATTTATTGCGTCCGAAGCGCTTTTCTGGATTTACCTTCATCAGGAACGCTCAAAGCCAAACATTTGAAATCCGAAGATGTATAAGTACCGAAAATCGTTGAAGAGCTTTATGTCAAAAAACCCTAAAATAAATAGCCAAATTCATCTAAAGCCAACTTTGCCTGAGGGAGTTGAAACCTTAGTTTCATAACAATTTCAAAATTTATAAACAGACAATTTTAGTAAAGTTTGTTAAATCATGTCAGTACCGAAGCACTGACTACTGAGCTGATGATACCCTCGGGGACCGATAGTCCACCAGCAGAGGTATCGACCCAGTGATGTAAAAAATGGAAAACAACACGTTTTATAATTTATTGCGTCCGAAGCGCTTTTCTGGATTTACCTTCATCAGGAACGCTCAAAGCCAAACATTTGAAATCCGAAGATGTATAAGTACCGAAAATCGTTGAAGAGCTTTATGTAAAAAAAACCTAAAATAAATAGCCAAATTCATCTAAAGCCAACTTTGCCTGAGGGAGTTGAAACCTTAGTTTCATAACAATTTCAAAATTTATAAACAGACAATTTTAGTAAAGTTTGTTAAATCATGTCAGTACCGAAGCACTGACTACTGAGCTGATGATACCCTCGGGGACCGATAGTCCACCAGCAGAGGTATCGACCCAGTGATGTAAAAAATGGAAAACAACACGTTTTATAATTTATTGCGTCCGAAGCGCTTTTCTGGATTTACCTTCATCAGGAACGCTCAAAGCCAAACATTTGAAATCCGAAGATGTATAAGTACCGAAAATCGTTGAAGAGCTTTATGTCAAAAAACCCTAAAATAAATAGCCAAATTCATCTAAAGCCAACTTAAATGTTACTTATAAACAGGAATTTGAACAAAGGAACATTGAAATCCTTGACGTTTTTTCCCCTCATAACTTTGTGTTATGAGATATCGTTTAGCAGATATAAAGTAGACATGGTTTCGTTAGCAGCGCTTGTTTCAAGCTCACTATGAAATGCGAGATGCAAGTACTCATAGAAATGACCATTATTGTATAAAAGGACATTCTCAACAATGCATATAAAATGATAAAAGCGACCAGATTTTTTTTCTCGTAGTTGAAAACGGAAATATTGAAGTAACACATTTCCAGATCTTGTTCGATGTCGTTCAAACACATCGTTATACGAACATGAATTGATAATTTTGTTCTTTTAGGAACAATTAGACATGGAATTATTCGGAACAAGAAAAGACACGAGATAAGTCTCATATTATCATGTTTCTAAAAAAAAAATGAACATTATACTTTATTCTTTGAGAGTTTGAGTAATTTTATTTTTACAACTTGAAAAAAGGGGCATTGAAAATTTTTGCATAATCACAAAAAACATGACAAAAAATAAAGCGACGAGCGGATTCTATGGTAATATTTTTCACTAAGTATTAAAAGTGTCGCTTTCAGGAGAAAGTGGTTCGATTATCAACAAAATTATTTAGGAATTATTGATAGAATCGATCACTAGTCAAATTTCCCTAAAAAAATCATCCACAAACCTGTTACCCGGTTTATGATTAAAACCCATTGAAACATAAAACAAATTGAGCAAATAAATTCCCTTTTTAAACATTTTTTTAATTTGATCAAATATGAGGAAATATAACTGAATTTTAAAAAGTTTTTAAACTGTTAACTTTATCAAATAAATTAGCAATTTTCATAAAGTTTGTTGGCACATTTATAAGAATTATATTCCAACTGTAAAAGACTTATAAAATTTGTCATACAGTATTTACTTTTATAAATCTCTCAAAAAAATGACATTTCAAGCATTCGATTTTTGATTTGTAGTAATCAAATACATAACTATAAAAACCGAAAAGGAAATTACGACTTATTCTCTTACTATTAGTTAATTCAAACAGAAAAGTATACCAATAATACAACCTCCATGAGTATACCAACATGTTCACTGTATGTCTTACTACACATTTCTGATTTGTCTTTATAGTTACTCACCTTGTAGTTCCGTCGATTTTGTGTCATAATGAGTCACTAACTCGGCGTGGGAAACAAATAGATTTCTAGGAAGACAAGAAATATCAAACAAGTATTTGTTCTTCTTATCTGAAATATTAATGACAGCTTTCATTTTTATATATTTACGATCGATTTCAATAATATACTGAACATTATTTTTCAGTTTCTTATATCTGAACGGAAACTGATGAAAAAGTAAAGCACCAAATTTTAAACTCATGCAGTCTACTGAATTCCCCACATACTATAGTGCAGAACTTTTAAAACATGACGGTATTGGGTTCCAGACAAATTATAGTCTCAAAACAAGAAAAACTGTAATTCAACTTCTAAGATCAATTCACAATTTCTTGATAATTAAATCATCCCTTTTGTACTTACGAATATTTCTATATAAAATGTGAACACTGGCCAGCCTCGTTATCACGTCCTCTGAAGTTGTTCTATCGTCTGTCAAAAGAGATTTATCGGCATCGTATAATGATATCTCCTTAAAAAGATTTCGCAAATAATCTGTAAAATATAGTTGTTTCTCCTTCCTAGATCGTTCCTTAATGTCAAGAATATATTCTTTTTGTATGGATAAAGTAGAACTCAATAACTTTATATTTTCTGCATGCTTCAAACTCGATGTAGCCACAACATAGATATAACACGAAAAAATATAACACAGAAGCTGCACGATCATAATGGCATATGGTTAAAATGCATCACTCAATATGGTAAATCCCCACGAAACAGTATTTATAAATTTGTTAAACTATAATTGACCAGCCAATCACACTATACATACTATTTATGTAATTTTGAAAAATGTATGTGCACCTGTTCTATACAAATCATCCGATAAAGATCACGTACTAAAATTAAATCATAATTTAGCGCGAAAAATATAGATGTCATGCTTTTTTCAATTGATTAATTCACAGTGTGGGAACGGAACTGTACGGTTTTCTAGTATTTTGGTCATTCGGGAGACTGTCAAGCGGGGCTCCGACATTCGAAAAATAACAAGTCGCTTGATGGAAACTTTGATGAACTCTAATGTTACGCTATAACGTTTCTTCTGCAAGTTGTGGTAATCAAAACTTTCTATATGTAAATATAAACCAATACAACAATAAAAACGACATATGCATCCAAACGTTTTCTTTAGAATAGTGGGGCTCCGAGTAAATCGATCAAAACTGTCACGGAGCAGCGATCAAAAATGTTAAATAAACATCGAAAATCCCATCGTAGCTACCAGAATTTTCACATGTACCTTTTCTGATTTATAGTCTTACATGTCTGAAAGTTTAAAAGTCATTGTTCCAGTAGAAACCAAAATATATTCATTCTCTCAATGTCGTATATTTTAATTGACTGTACAATCGCTTGCAAGTTTACTGTACAATCGCTCGGAGCTGTCCTGTACAATCACTTGGAGCTTTCCTAAGCCCAATTCATTAAATACATTACATATGCGTTTCAATGGTTGTTCCTTGTCTGTTCTATTGTATTTGAAATGAAAATAACACGGATTCAGTCATTTTGCCGATTAATAAAGATAGTTAACAATCTATCCCGGACACATTTCTGAAGGTGTGTATATCAGAGAGAAAATCAACATTCGAATAATAAGCATACAAGACAAATTAAAAGGACAGTACAAACGTCAAGAAATCAAGTGCTCGTAAAAAATGAATAATCAAAAAGATGAATAGGTGCTCCGGAAGGGTAATAATATTTTGAAGTTTACTTAATTTATGTATCCCAACAGTTTAAAAAAAATACGTACATTAACAATGCAACAAAGTATGTTTCAGTAGAGGATCTGGATATTCTAACTCGATAAAGGAATTCTAATGTGAAATAGTGCTATTCGCCAAACAAAAAAAATACAGTGTGCACGTATAAGTCAATAAACATGATATAAGAATAAGAAGATGTGGTATAATTGCCTGACAACACCTGCCATGTTCCTGACTTGATACAGGAATTTTCCTATGTAGAAAAAAGTGAATTAAACCTAGCTTTTCTACTGGAGGTACAAAGCTCTCTTAATGATAAAAGAGGGACGAAAAATACCAGAGGGACAGTCAAACTCGTAAATCGAAAATAAACTGACAACGCCATGGCTAAAAATGAAAAGGACAAACAGACACACACGACTACACTTGACACAACATATAAAACTAAAGAATAATTAAACAACAGGAACCCCACCAAAAACTAGGGGTGATCTCAGGTGCTCCGGAAGGGTTAGCAGATCCTGCTCCACATGATGTATCAATGATAAGGGTGTGAGTTTTTATTTAAATGACAAAGACAACACAAAATCCTTCTATTTTATTAATTTCTTCATAATAAAAAGCAGTATCACACAGTTAATTTGAGTTCGAACAACATTTCATCAAATATAAAAAAGAAGATGTGGTATGGTTGCCAATGGTACAACTGTCCACAAGAGACCAAATGACACAGACATTAACAACTAAAGGTCCCCGTACGGCCTTCAACAACAAGGAAAGTCCATACCGCACATTTAGCTATACAAGGCCCCGAAATGGCAATGTAAAACAATTCAAACGAGAAAACTAACTACCTAATGTATGTACAAAAATGAAAGAAAAACAAATATGCAACACATAAACAAACGACAACCACTGAATTATAGGCTCCTGACTTTGGACAAGCACATACATACATAATGTGGCGGGTTTAAACATGTTAGCGGGATCCCCCCTAACCTGGGACAGTGGTGTATCAGTACAATATAAGAACGAACTATACAAATCAGTTGAAAAAGGTTTATCTCATCAGATGGATAAAAATAAAAATATTTCTATTTCAATATGAAAATAAGGAGATGTGGTATAATTAACAATGAGACAACTATCCACAAAGTTTAAATGAAGTGAATGTAAGCAGTTATAGTCGGGTATAAAAGGTACCGACATTAAAAATATTAAACAATTAAATTTCAAAAACTGACGGCCTTATTCATAACAAAATACTTGCGGAAAAACATATATGACAGATATGAACGCAAACGGCAACCACTGAACAACAGGCTCCTGACTTGGGATAGACACATAAAGATAATGGCGGGGTTAAATATGTTTGTGAGCGCTCAGTCCTCCGAAAAACTGGAACTCGAGTTAAAACCAAACTAGAAATTTTTATGTTCCATTAAAATATGAATTCGCTTTTTGGCCAATAATGCATCTTTATCTCCGATTTGGAACACCATTGGAACACATATCATAATGACATGGTTGAACCATTTAAAAACAGTCATTTCTTTTTCTCTTTTAACAAATGAAATTGATATTACAACAACATTATTCTGAATCCCTTTGTGTATTACTGCAATCGTAATTTCTGTTACATATATTTCAAATACAATATGTTTTAACTACAAGCTATATATAACGAAAATATGATGATACAAAGTAATTTTAATGACATTTGTGTCATTAATTTAAACTGCATCCGAAAAAAAATCAGTGCTAAGCAAGTTTTTATATAGAATATTTTTAATAATTTAATTCACGTCAAACAAATCAAGCCAATTAAGATATTTCTACTTCCTTTCAGTTTTTGTTGACCAAAATTTTGCATTTAAGTTGACCAGGAAAGCTCTGCTGAAACATCCTTTGTTGTATTATTAATATACATATATATATATTTAAACTGTTGGGATAAATAAATTAAGTAAACTTCAAAATATTATTACCCTTACGGAGCACCTAGTCACCTTTTTGAATATTCATTTTTTACGAGCACTATTTTTTAGTGATTTCTTGACATTTGTACTGTCCTTTTAATTTGTCTTGTATGCTTTGATTCGAATGTTGATTTTCTCTCTGATATACACACCTTCAGAAATGTGTCCGGGATAGATTGTTAACTATCTTTATTAATCGGCAAAATGACTGAATCCGTGTTATTTTCATTTCAAATACAATAGAACAGACAAGGAACAACCAATGAAACGCATATGTAATGTATTTCATGAATTGGGCTTAGGAAAGCTCCAAGTGATTGTACAGGACAGCTCCGAGCGATTGTACAGTAAGCTTGCAAGCGATTGTACAGTCAATTAAAATATACGACATTGAGAGAATGAATATATTTTGGTTTCTACTGGGACAATGACTTTTAAACTTTCAGACAGGTGAGACTATAAATCAGAAAAGGTACATGTAAAAATTCTGGTAGTAACGATGGGTTTTTCGATGTTTATTTAACATTTTTGATCGCTGCTTCGTGTCAGTTTTGATCGATTTACTCGGAGCCCAACTATTCTAAAGAAAACGTTTGGATGCATATGTCGTTTTTATTGTTGTATTGGTTTATATTTACATATAGAAAGTTTTGATTAACATAATTTGCAGAAGAAACGTTATACAGTAACATTAGAGTTCATCAAAGTTTCCATCAAGCGACTTGTTATTTTTCGAATGTCGGAGCCCCGCTTGACAGTCTCCCGAATGACCAAAATACTAGAAAACCGTACAGTTCCGTTCCCACACTGTGTAATTGATTATCTTTATTTCCTTCATTTATATGAAGATTTTACTATTTATATTATAAGAACAAAATCAAAAACATTACACAAATATATTAACATATTCTAAATAGCATCTAAGTATTTACATAGCAATAAAAAAAAAGGACATACTAAATAGTTGCATAATTATATGAAATACAGTCGAAAAAAAGAGTCTATAGTTCACCAATTTCATGAGAGAACAATATTAGTTGAGATCAAATATGTGACTATAAAGATCATTATTGAAGACCTGATATAGTTTATACAGATAATCTGCCTTGTGGCACAACAAAAGGCTACATACATCAGCATTTATAGTTTGCATGGTATGATTCATACTTGCAAGTAACGACTCTACAATTTCGTCATCATCTTGATTAAAGAAACGAACGGATTCTTCTACGTCTGAATATCAACAATTTTGTAGAACATTTCTGTCTGAATTGGTAAAAGAGACCTACAGTAAAGTATATAATCATGCATAAGTATATCCGTATTATATAAAGTACACAAGGAGAATTTGCCTGTTTTAATAGCTATTGCTGCTAATTTCACAAGCGTCATAAATTTTGAATTTAAACATGGATAAGTTACAGCTAGTCGTAACAAACTATGCTCCGCCAAACATGTGTGTATTTTATAGTACCGCTTAAGTTCTGGTCGTCGTTCAACCAGGCCTCTACAATAACTTTTTTTCCAACTTGTCCAGTAGGACAAGTACATACCAAAACTTACTTGTCCGAATAACTTGTCCAAAAAAAATCTTAATATTGTGACAAATCTGGACTAATAATTGTTATTATTGTATAGCAATATAATATTTCCCACAGAACGTAACCAAAAGTTAGCGTGCAATAAATTCTAATATTGCACTAGTGCAATAAATCTTCAAAATTCATGACGTCATCAACGTTTAAATCTGAGTTTAAACCAATTTTTACTTTCAAATATTATATTGCTATACAATAAAAGGGTTATTGCATGAATATTGGGGAATATTGTCCCTCGTAGAACATATATTGCACTCGCAAGCTCGTGCAATATAAAATTCTACTCGGGACAATATTCCCCAATATTCATGCAATAACCCTATATTATTTAAAGTATTATTTATTGTATATTACATATATTTATTTGAATATTGCCGGGTGGTCAACTTCTCGGGTATGCACAAACACTGATAAATGCATTGACTTTCATACTCATGATTTAAACTGTTTGTACTTTGCAAGCGATAAGGGCCAGTTTTATATGTATATCTTGGTAATGTTTACCTATGAAATACTTTGATTATCCCGTCATATAGTGATTTATTTTGACAAATATCGTCGTGAGATTCAACTTGTTTACAACAGCCATGACACCGTTCTGTACTTTCACTTTGCGATCTCATATCATTATTTGTTTAAGTTAACACTTTATCAATGCAGATAAATTGCGTATTTATTATGTTTGTGCCTCCCTTTTCATTAACATTGTCTTTATTTATGATAGAACAGGGTTTTCATTGATCTCATTTAAGCATTATATCTTATGCGTAAGGTTATGTAAATTACACCCAAGTTCATACGCCGTAGTGAGAAAGGAATTTACCGTCCGTTTAATTATAGCATTATATAGAAATGTCCTTTTGGTTTTATTTGCTTTTAAAAATAATTCGGACAAGAAGGACAAAATGAGACAACTCAATAATGAGTATTTATTTAATAATAACGAAATCTGATTGTCTTCTTGAACGTTTCAAGCCAAAAGACGTAAGAAACGTTGCTTTTGATTGGACGATTAGATGTTTACTCTAACGTCATAGTAAGTGCCAAAAGACATAAATAGGAGCCTGTAGACAAACATGTCATTCTAAATCAATCAATCTCTTCAATCGTCAACTACCTTTTATATTGACCACCCGATTTATTGCTTTGTCTGTTGAATGATGAATGTGTATTTAATGTTTATTATATTGAAAGAAGAAGTCAAAATACTACTAAAATAAATATCATTGTTATGTTTATTACAAATCTGTTTATCCACAATGCCGTTGATTCCACTCCTCCTGAATGATGAGTTAAACAGTTTTATAGTAACCCTAGGTTTGTTACAATATTGACCTTTTTTGCATTTCAAGTTGATTCAAGGAACAAAATGAACTAAAAAAAAATGAACAGAATTTGATTTATATCCTTTGAAATACTTTTAAAAGATATGAGCCATGAACAACTGAATTTAGTTGTGTCACAGGACTTAGGTTCTAGTTTTTATCAATGCTAAAGTCTCATCATACTTTGCACATGAGGCACCATCTGATTGGCCTCTAAATGTACACTCATTGTATTTTTATCCTATTTTTTTAAAAGTTGAAAAAAGTTTATTCAAATGCAATCAATAAAAAGAATATGAGGTATGATGTCAATGAGATAAAAGACCAAATGACACAGAAATTAACAACTATAGGTCACTGCATTGCAAGTATTGTTTTTTCTACATAAAGATCAAACATGATTTGATGATTTTTATGGTAAATAATTTCCTCATTCTTATTTAAAAAATACGTTATGGACATTGGTATTAATTATTATAAAGCAACAAAATAAGTTAGGAAAAGAAGTTCTGATTTGTCTTGGTCCAGAAATGTCTACTGCCTTGCCAAACTGTATATTAATCATGTCTATGAAATATGTCTCCTACAGTGCCCAACTGTCCATTAAACTTGGAGCCGAATCATTTCCGAGCTGGTGACAAGCTGTCTTTTAAAGTTACCTTATCTAAAAAGCGCATGGTTGAATGGGATCGGTAAGACTGGTTTCTGAGAAAAGTGTGCTTTTTACCTGTTAAAAGTACTTGACAAAGAACCAGTTTTAAATTATCGATTGCAAGTCTGAGGGGTCTTGAGAAATAAAAAGTTTCAATTAGTTTCAGTTTAAAAAGGAAAGATGTCAAACAAATCTTCTTTTCTTGATTTTTTGTTAATAACTACTTTGTTCATCAAAGTTTGATTAAAATTTATTTTCTGCAGAATGATTCTACTTGTCCCATCGGACAAGCTTGGTATAGCTTTTACTTGTCCGACCTTTTTTACCTCTGGTACCGGACAATCGGACAAGCGTTATTGTCGAGGCCTGTCAACTGAGTGTTTCCATTTGTTTTCTTCGTATATGTCTAAAGTCTGTTCAGATTTGCTCCACAGTAGTTTGTCTGGGGAGATATTTTCAGCCACAAAGTTTTCAACAAAAACATCAAATTCATATTTCATCAAATTTTGATATACTCGTAAGTCAATGATATTTGACTGGACTCACCGGTTAATATTTGTCCCATACGAAAATTAAACATTCGTTTATGTATTGTTATTTTGCACGACACAACCTCCCAAAAAACAAGTTTCATTTTATCAATATATCCTTCTACGGACCACAAACCAACATAACTAATGTAAAAGTCAGTCGGACTTCGTTTCTCCATCATTAATATAAATTTGACGAAATATTTTTGCGTTATTTCCAACATTTCACCTTCATGGTAGGGTAGCTGACCTAAAGTTTCACATCCATAAAGTGCAGTTGTAAGGATAACTCTTTTCCATATCCAGTTATTTGTTAAGGCACTCATCCCTCGTGGATTAACACCAACAGTTTATAGTGAGGGAAGTTTCTGTTTTAAATTTTTACTGGATTTATCTAATCTGTCGAAAGTTTCCCATCTGAGTTAATAAGTGTTCCAGCGTAAGTACATGTACATTTATTTCCAGTACAATATTACCTAGGTTAAGACATACTGCAGAGTCATTATTGTTGTGAGTCTTTTTTGGTGATGTAAAAGTCAAAACACTGCTTTTCGATACATTATATTTTAATTGCCATTTAAGCGCAGCAACGTTTAATAATGTCTGAGTACAATTTACAGTTGCGCTTAATAAAGTTGTGTCATCGGCTAACAAGATTGTTGTTATGCTGATCGGGCCTACTAGTAGTCCACAATTTGTCGATAAGAGTTCCCAAAATCAAGTCATTGATAAATACGGAAAATAACCAAGCAGACAACAGACGGCATTGACCTACTCCTTGTTCAATCCGAAACACTTGACTTGTTAGTCCACTATGTTGTACATGTGCTGTTGAAGCTTTATACGACATATATATCAGATTCCACAATTTTCCTTGCATTCCAATTTGGTTCAGTTTGTATAGTAGGCCATCTTGTCACACTCGGTCAAAAGCCTTTTCGTTGTTAAGAAAAATGGCATAAACAATCGAACTACGTTCAAGATAATAATGAATTGCTTCTTTCAAGGTGTAAAGAGCTGGTATCGCACCATTTTCTTTTACAAAACCAAACTGTAATGGATGCGGCATCCCACTATTGATATCAACAAGGAGATTATGAATACGATTCACAACTATATCAAAATGTTTTCCTAATAAAGAAGTTAAAGTAAATGGCACGATAACTATTTGGATTTTTTTTTGTCTTTATTTTTTCCTTTATAAAGAGGTTTAAAAATTCCATGTCTAAATGATATAGGTAAGTATATTCCTGTTCGAGAATTAAATTATATAATACACCCAGATGTTTTAATACTGTTTCACCACCCTTTAGTATGTGTTCATTTGATATATAGTCTTGTCCTGGTAATTTACCAGCTTTCAAGGTTCGTACTAGATTTCATCTACGATTATCGGTTTGTCGAGAGTATCAATATAACCTTTGTGTTTATTATTGAAAAGATCATGGACTTTTTTGGAAAATTTCCAGTGAAACTCTTTATCAAAGCAGTTCTCTTCTTTTATAGAATATACATTTTCAAAATATTTCCCCCATAACATACATATATCTCCAGGTGTCTTTGATTCGGTATCGTTATAGATAAGTTTATCTGTTGTCGGTCCCTGTTTCTTTATTTTACGCGCTGTCCTGAAAAATTCCCCGATGTCAACTTCTGCCGCATTTTTAATGTCCTCATACTTTTCTTCTCGCCATAGTTTTCGGCTTGACTTCTACGTTTCCGAAATTTCCATTTTTTTAAAATCTTTATATACTCTTTGAAAAGGCGGTTGGATTTGCTACGAAGCTTGTTATTACATCCCAGTTCCTTTGTTCTACCAGCCATCATGGTGATCTGACACTGACACACCGCCTCCTCATTGGATAACTATTACTTTTTTTTCCATTCACGACGTGCTTCGCGCTGTTCGTAATGAACTGTATTCAATTGTCATTGGATTTCCAATATGGTTTATGGTAGTGACGAAACTTTCCACACGGAATATACGCATTCGCCGACATATGTAGTGCATTAGTCAAAACTGTATTATAATGTTCCAGATCATTTATGCTACAATTATCGATTTAAGGTTTGCTAATGTTCAAAATTTTATTTTTGTTTCTGTTTGATACATCTTTATTTCAAGTTCACCAGCTTTCGTCCATTTTAAAACATGACGGTCTAATTTGGAGCTACAGTTAATGTACCTGACGAACCACATAGCAGATCATTGTTCAGAGACATATTTATAGGGTAATGATCAGAAAATTCATATGGACAATCATCTCTCAATAATATAATAAAACTAATGCAGATTCGGTTTTTAAAAGAAAAAAAGTTATAGTCTGCCGACGTGGTAATATTACTATGTATAAGCCGCGTCAGATAGAACACGACATTATGCAAATGAATATTATTAAATCTTTTAACCTATTCCGTGTTTAAAAATCTTTGAAAATTTAATTGTAAGAAAATATTCCAAACATACCGAGAATCATCTTTAATTTAATTTTAGAATGTTCAAAAATAAACCAAAGTCTCAGAAGACTGTGCTGTGAGGTAACATTGTTCAATTGGTCAAGATATATCAGCCCTGAAATTTTCAGATGAATCGAACAACCCATTGATGGGTTGCTGCCACTAAATTGGTAGTTTTAAGGTAATTTTGCAGTTTTTTGTTATTATCTTGAATATAATTATAGATAGATGTAAACTGTGAACAACAATGATATTTAGCAAAGTAAGATACACAAAAGAGTTAAAATGACTAAATTTTCAATTGACCCCTTAAGGAGTTATTGCCCTTTAAAGACAAATTTACACAATTTCTTCATCAAGTTTGCTAAGATTTAAAAATATTCATCTCCGAAACTATTGTGCCTAATACTTCTTAACTCTAACTGAATGTTTCTTTAGGGTATCTTATTTATGATTTGTATCCGAATTTTTGATCTATCAACAAACATGGCCGCATGGCTAAAAATAGAACATAGGGTTCAAATGCAGTTTTTGGCTTATATCTCAGAAACTAAAGCATTTAAAGCAATCTGACACGGGGTAAAAATATTCAAAAGGTCAAGATCTATCAGCCCTGAAATTTTCTGGCAGACCGAACAACGCATTGTTGGGTTGTTGCCACTAAATTGGTTATTTTAATGAAGTTTTGCTTATCTTGAAGATACAGATAAACTGTACACAGCAAAAATGTTCAGCAAAGTAAAATCTGCAAAAAGTTGAATGACAGAAATTGACAATTGACCCCTTAAGGAGTTATTTCCCTTTAAGGACAATTTTACCCTAGTTGTGTTTATGTTTTTTAACTTTCAAATCTTCTCAAATGAATTTAGGTTAAATTTTGTATTTTATTTCCTTGTACGTCAAAAAACAGAAACGATATGGCTAAAATGGAACATATTGGTAAAATGCATTTATTTGCTTTTGAAGAAAATATGACAGATACAGTGAACATTTAAATGGCATTTTTAAGCCACTCATTTATATTTGAAAAGAAAAAATAATCATTGGTGAAAGATTTAAGCAAAATAAAAAATAAAACAGGTTAGCGATTCAGGCTCTTGAAAGCCACTTGTTTCTTGACCCCTTCCCCCACCCATGAGAATAAAATGTTCATGCCTTAATTAGTGTGGTAACATAACTATCCACAAGTCAATAAGTAGAAACATTGATTATTGTACTTAAAGGGAAATTCCGCGATTTTTTACTTATCATCTAATTATGTTCATCTTAACATAAAAAACACATTTGCAAAGTTTTAAATTTATATTCCTTCTAATAACGGAGAAAATCAAGTATTTGTAACTTTTTTGGTTGAATTCTCGAGTGGGTCGTGACGTATTAGCCCGATTTATTGAATTCTGGGAAAAAATAAAATCTGTTTAACTCTTATAGCTTATCGACAATATACGTAATTAAAAGCGCACAGCTGACGAATGGTCGAAGTTATTAACCACAATATAAGAATGAACGAAAATGAATATGCATATACCGTTTTGTATTGATTGAATTAAACTCCTATAAAATTATCTCTAGTAAATGTTTTTGAATAAATTTAATTAATTATTGTTGAGATTTTTTTCATAAAATATTTATTGAACATTTTTACTGATATTGAACTGAAAATATTTCAGTTCTATTTACCGTTATTGTTTTGATAATCATTTCAATGCAACTAATGTGTGAGCAGAGTGTGTATATTATTTTTTAAAGGTCACTGTATATTTCTCGGCTTGAGGTCAATTCGTTTACCTTGTAGCTATTTAGCCGCAGGTGTGAGTTCAAGGTATAAATGTTGTTATTTGGAAAGGATAAACAGAGAGGATTAGAAAGAGTATGCTGTCACGATGTTAATACACTAAGATTTAATACACGATGAGAATAAAGATACAATAATTAAATTGTGTAAATTAATTGAAAATAAAATTCAGATTCGTAATTCCGAAAGTGTATAAAAATAAAAGGAAACAATTTTTGATTACTTTCTTAGCGGCAATTGGCGTAAAGATTCAAATATGAAGCAAAAAATAGTAGTTTTAATCTTTTATAAAAACTAAATGCAATATTACCCAATTTGATATACCATTGTACATCTGTTTGATATCATTGACTTTACCGGAATTTCTTAACTTGTATTCAAATCTGGCTGTGTTTAAATGCTAATAAAACTATTGCAATTTTAAAGTTTTTAATTGACAAAAAAATACAACATACAACATGCATGATTTTTTTTTAGTTTCTTTTTAACATTTTATTCTTACATAATTAAATTCATTTGACAATCATTTACACGAACTTTTTGTGAAAAGAATATCAATTATGTAAGCTAAGGCATTATTTCTTTTGAGGATTTTTGAGGATTTTTTTTTTAAATTCTATGATAACATTTGTGCAATGTTGAACATGATAGCCGTCATTAATCCAAATAAGTAATACAGTAGTTGTAATAAAAGTTATATTTTAGTCATGCATAACTGATATTGACGAATTTATAATAGTTCGTCCATACATCGTTGTTCTTGAAACAATTATTATTAGTATACATGTAAGTTTCCTGACTTATAAGAGCCATTGAGGATGAGCTCCAGAGAAATCAGACTAGTGGCGTTTCGTTCGTTTGTTTGTTGGGAAAGGAGAGGAAATGCAACCGCTTGTACAGATAAACGACAGAATTACCATACAAGCATTTATAGTCAACACAAAAATAGTTCACATCGTTAGACGGGGAATATGAAGGCTTCCAAGAATGAACAAGTGACATGTCTACCTCTGAACAGTTAGAAAACAGACTATCGACATCGACCGCTTGTTCTTAATATTTGAAACTGTATGCATATATATACGTATACGTTTATGATATATATAGTGATGCGTTCTTGCGTCTGACAAAAACTAAATTCCTTCATGGTTATATCTTGCCATACGTTTATATTGGTTTGTAAGGTGATTACTCACAATCGTTATTTGAAAATCCTGTTTGTGAGATGTAGATTCATTTCAATACAGAAATTTCGTCTATATATTTCACAAGTGTATAACACGGAGAAGCTCTGAAGGTCCACTACTCCCATTTTGTTTGGGTGTGAACCATCGATGTTTACAGCAATATCACAGAATAAGATGATGATGGTAGAAAGAACTATGGGCGTCATGTGGCAAATATTACATGCATATCGGACAATGAGTTGTCAATCTGTATGAAAAGATTTCCAATACAACCATATTATTGAGAAGGAATGTTTACATGCTATACTCTCGTACTAGTATTACAGGGTTCTTGTGGCGTTCACCTTAGACACACATCTTTTTAACGATGTTTAAAAAAAAGACAGAACCAATTTAATGTCATATTTCCCTATTTTTTAAATATAACTAATAGTCTTTTATCTGACAAGAATACCCCTATTTAGCGAACAAGTAATTTATTCTTTTTTCTGTTATTGAATACCAAGAAAGAAAATAAATCCCGAAATTAATTTGAAACTTTGATACTCAAAAGTTTCCCAGCAAAATATTCACATTCCCTGGGGATAATTAGTGTTCGTCCAGTGGCATATATAACAATTCTGATGACGAATTACTTCCTTTGTTCGAGAACAATCTTATTGAAATATAAATCTGTGATTTTACTAGGTCCACAGCTTCAATGAACCAAAGCAAAAGTTATACATTGACCTGTATTTAAATCAAATTGGTTCTCTTCTTCTTCTGGTATACAATAGTCTATCGACATTCGATGATTACATACTGTTGGCATACGTGGACTAGTCTATTTACAACACTTTTACCCCTATTTATTCAAAATATATGTTTTTTTCTTATGTTCAATGTATACATGTATATATTTTAAATTGCGCTATAGTTCCGTAACTTTCTATCCAGTCGTATAAACGAATCGTCGGCAAGTGCGTACATTTTTTTAAATCAATATTTCTGGTCTGTTCCAATCTGTCCTTCACTATTGACAATGACTATATATTACATTTTCCCAAATTCACCCTTGGAAAAAATATTTAAATAGATTTTAATTTCATCAAATCTTATTTTTTGGGTATTATTTATATGTTTATGAATTATATTCTTTACACCAGAAATGTTATTTATAAACAAGCGTATGAGTTTAGTAATGACAAGTAAGACAGAGTTGTATATTATTCATCTGATAGTTCAAAATGGAAAGTTATATTCTAATTCGCCAACTCAAACGAATATAAATTATTTAATAAATAAAACAACACATAAATAGGATAAGTGTGCCTACAGCTGTAGCAGCCTTTCATATTACATTACATTCAATTTCATTCTCAAACTAAAGTCCTTCACTTTAAATTCAGGCACACTACCATCAGTCCAATCATACAATAGCACAGTTATATACAGTAACAGTAACACAATCAAAAACTATCTACAAAAGAGGGAAAATTCATATTAATATAATGTACTAATGCATATACTCCTATTAACGATAACCATCTCATAAAAGGGGTGGGTGGGTGGGTAAACATAATAACGAATGCTGCTACGTCGTACTATAGGCAAACTTCGAATAACTTAATTTTCTCAAGCTACCCCCTTAAGTAATACTTAATCATGCTTTTCACGAAAATCATGAGGGCATATACCCGTAAAACCGGCAGTCCGGGTATATGCCATCCAATCAAATAGAACGTAAACACACACCATGTGCTTGATATAAACACACACACGTGTTTATAGTAAACAATCACTTGACCGTTACAACGTCATGTGACTTAATACCTTTAATAAATATATTTATATTCTAATTCGCTAACTCAAACGAATATAAATTATTTAATAAATAAAACAACACATAAATAGGATAAGTGTGCCTACAGCTGTAGCAGCCTTTCGAAAGACAAAGAAAGCAAAAAATGCAAGTAGATGTGAGATGTGAACATAGAGTGATACATATACAATGTATAAAGTATATTTATGAAAATTATATTCCCAAACTTTTAGACACTGTCAGTTTTTCTTTTATATTTTCTCTTACATAGCCATCTTTGGCTTTATCTGAAGCCCATCTACCATGCTTCTTGAATAATCTATCCTGAATGCCAGCTGATGCAGCTGCAGTAGCTCCACCTGATCTCAAGCTATGTAATCCAAATTTGGACTTATCTAAACCGATAGATTCAAGAGCTGATAATATAATTGCTCTTACTCTAGTATATGATAAAGGTTTAAGACCTCTCAGTTTATAAGACTTAGATTTTTTACATAAATACATGGATCTAAATATATAATCTGAAGATGAAGCGTCAATATTAGATAATAATAAATATTTCTCCAACATACTAACAGAACATGTTTGTGTATCTGTTCTAGCAATTAAAACCTGTGTGCCTTCTCTATAATGATCAGTTTTGCTTTTCGTTATGAACAAAGAGACATGTGAATCACTAAATTTTAAATCAGATCTTTTTAAATTTACCATTTCAGAAAACCTTAAGAACCCTGCATAGCTTATAAGACACATACAACAAATTCTAATGTCTATAAGATTGTTACATTCTTGACCATATTTAATAACAATTTTCTTTAAAATATCTGGTGTAATTGGTTCTTTTTTATTTACAATAGCATGTCCGATCTTTCTATGAGCTCCTTCTTTAACCGATATACACAACTGTGAATAACACGGGTTTGGATAGCCTGCTAGTTTATGAGCCCAGCTTATGGAATAATATGCTTCTTCAACCTTAGCATACGAATTAAATGTCTTTGACAGGTGTATTAAGTACAATGAAACATAAAAATCTGAAGCTGGTAGAGGTTTAACATTTAAATAGTTATTACACCACTTACAGAAATTGTTAAATGCATATGAATATTTTCTTTTGGTATTCTCGGCCTTCGAACGCAGACAGAACTCAGGTAGGCAATTAGATAAAGATGTCAAATCTTGGTCGACTGGCTTAGGCAAGGATTTCCATATTCCACATGAAAAAATATCTGAAAAACGTGCATATGAAATAGAAATATAATCTACTATACAACAAGCTTACAATATAATTAAATGACCTTGCCAGATTTATTTTTCATACTGGCCATGTCAGTGAGACCTTGCCTATTAAATTTGGCCTTGTCATCAACAAACGACCTTGCCAATAAATTTGGCCTTGTCTTTACTATGCGACCTTGCTCAACAGCCTTGTCGTAAATGCTTACGTGAACTCAGCGTTCAATCTAATAGCTAAAACACTAGAAACGAATTCAGAAGATCCCAACAAGGACTTATTATTCATACCATGAATAAAAATGTTCTGATTTGGTTGAAATTCTAAAACATCAATTACATATGGTTGCAAATGCGAACCTCTTTTAAAAATCATTGTCCAAAATGACGAGGAAGGCCACTTTGGAACGATCAAAGTGCCTCTAGCTTTACATAAAATCAAATGTTTAATTGCTCTACAGACAACAGAAATTGGAGGAACAATCCAATTAACTTCATTGTTCCAATTTTGCGTGAACGCATCAACTGCTTCAACACCTGGATTCCAGAACTTAGAATTAAACCTGGGTAATTTTTTATTTAAATTACTCGCAAATCTGTCCACAGTATGCGGACCCCACATATCATCTATAAATTTAAAAAATTCTATGCTTGTTCCCCAGTCTTCTATATCAATCATTTTTGAAATATAATCAGCTTTAGTATTTTCAGATCTCGGGATCCAAACAACATCTAACGTAATATTCAATTCAGAACACAACTTAAAAATATTCATAGCTATCTCTTGTAAATGTACTTTTGAACTTCCTTTCTGAACAATGAAAACACAGTTATTGTTATCTGTATGCCATTTAACACATTTATTTCTTAAACAGTTTTTAAAAGACATCAATGCTAATAAAATAGCTTGAAGTTCTCTCCAAGTAGAACTCTGTATAGACTCTTGTAAAGTCCACATCTGATGAAAAATATTAGAGTCAATATCTATCGAGTAAGCACCAGCAGCTACATTACTTGCATCAGAGTATACAACCACGTGGGTAAAAGAATAACCTGCTAAATGTTTTCTCTTCAACCTTAGAATGTTATTCAGCCAAAATGTGAGCTCATTGAATACACAATCGGGACATTCCAATTTTAAATTTAAATCCCACTTTACTCTGCTTTCAATAGCCCAGTGTAAATAACGGGTCATTAAACTAGTTATGTTACCCATGACTGGACACATAGAAATTACCTTTCCAGTTACCTGAGCCAATTCTCGTGCTGTGAAATTAGGAAAGTTATTCAAAACATCAACCAATGATGCTAGGGTATTTTCAATCCGTCTATCTGATATACTAATTGAAAAATCAGACGAATTCCAAACTAAACCTAACCACTCTAAACATTGGACTGGTTCAAAAATAGATTTTTCCCTGTTAATAAGAAACCCTGCTTCTAACAAAGACGTTTTTACAAAAGATGAACATTCGGAAGCTTCTTGTTTATTTTTACCCATTCCAAGTCCATCATCTAAGTAAAGCACAATATCTACGCCGTTTTCTCGCCAGTATTTTACGATAGGACGTAAACATTTAGTGAATAGATATGGAGCAGACGAAAGACCAAAGGCTAAAACTGTAAAACAGTAAAATTTATTGTTCCAGCAAAATCCTAAATATGTTTGTTGTTTAGTACATACGTCATAATGAAAATAACCAGACTTAAGATCAAACTTAAATAGATAGCAATCTTTTGTGAAATAGTTTAATGCCACTTTCCAGTCTTCAAATTTAATTCTTTCTTTTTTAATAAAAACATTCAGTTCACTTAAATCCAAAATCAGACGTTTTTTGCCCGAACTTTGAACTGCAACACTAAGCGGATTTACAACAAAAGGTTGAAATGGAGTTTCAATAACACCTCCGATATCAAGTAATTCTGAAATTGCTTCATTTACAAATTTAGAATGGACATTAGCAGATTTGTTATTCTTAAATGACATAGATGTAGGAGTCTGCAAAAAAGGAATAACATACCCATTTTTGATAGTATTTATAACAAACTCATTAGCACCTATATGTTTCCAAAATTGTATATGCTTGCGTAAGCTATATTTCACTCCTTTTGCAACAGATGAAATATCAATATTATCAAAATATTTTGCATGTGACATAAACAGTTCAAACTGCCCGTAAAGATTACGTTCATCTAAAAAAGTAGTATAAAAATACTTATCATTAATTCTGTTGCCTTGTTGTCCCTGAGACACCTGGTTTTGTACTGAATAGGAGGGGGCACTGAGTTCGCCAGTGACCAAGCTGGTTGCAGTTGTAACAGATGTCCTGAGATGACGGTTCCCTCCGTCTGCCGGTCCGAAAGGGCGGCTGTTGGTAGTTGTTTTGTCTAGCGTTATGTTGATTAGGCATAGGTGCAGAAGGAGCAGAAGCAGTAGCTGTAGCGGTTCTATAAGGATGAGGTCTTTTCTTTTCCTTGATACTCCTGATGGCACGGGTTTCTGCAGAACGAATGCGCTTCTCGTCTTCGGAGTCGGAGGCAAGGTCGTCGCTTTCATATTCACGGACGGTTTTCCATCCTGCAGGAGATTTGTCTGCAATGCGGATGAGTTTATTTCGCTTCTTAACCTTAAGGATAGCTCCAGATACCAATTTAAGACAAGCTGCATCTTCATCAGGAATACGCTTCTGGAGCTTAACGAGGTCGGCCATGATTTCACAATTAAAGTTGAATTGTATCTGGTTGCCCTCACCTTTGAGTTTAACTGACACTTCCTGCTTGAGTTTGGTAGCAAAATTCTCGTTGCCAACTGCCAAATCTTTGTGTAGAGTAGCGATCTTCCCATCAAGATAGGTTTTAAACAGAGAGAAAGTATCCACCAAGTCGTTATTCCCAGTATTATGTGCAGAAATACCATCACGCAACGAATGTACACTAGTACCAGCTGGCAAAGATTCATGGTCGGAATCTAGAAGTTTCTCGGAGTCAGACATACCACAATAACGAATGCTGCTACGTCGTACTATAGGCAAACTTCGAATAACTTAATTTTCTCAAGCTACCCCCTTAAGTAATACTTAATCATGCTTTTCACGAAAATCATGAGGGCATATACCCGTAAAACCGGCAGTACGGGTATATGCCATCCAATCAAATAGAACGTAAACACACACCATGTGCTTGATATAAACACACACACGTGTTTATAGTAAACAATCACTTGACCGTTACAACGTCATGTGACTTAATACCTTTAATAATTATATTTATAAGTTATAAGTTATCAGCCGTGTACACTGATCAATACCTGCAGAAGTGAAACGATGCATGAACTTGCAAGCCCGACAGGAAATCGCTTGAATACCTGGACGTGTCACCTCACACCCCTCACAATACCTTTGGAAGTAATACCTTTAGCCATGCTGGTGATCAGATGAGGGAAGATCAAAATATATTTGTTTATTACTTTAAAGAATTATGAACAAATTAGATTTTCGAAAACAATTTTCACGGAACACTTATTTATGATTTCAACTTTGACTTTTTACCTAATTCCAATATCAACAGTTTAAAAACAACAGACCATGGTAATTTAAAAAAAGTAAGAATATTTTTCGTATCAAGTTAGTTAGTCGGATAAAACAACCGTACGATTGACAAGATATCGACACGCAATTACGACTACATCGGTTACTGTAGTTTTGTTTCTTTGTGGTTTATAGACATATCGTTTTTATTAATCGGGAAAGAAGACAAAATGGCGGATCGCAGAGAATTGATACTCTAAATTTAAAATCGATGGTGATCGCTTATCTAGCGGAATAAAACTTTAATATCTATGAATTTGAGCATTTTTATACAGAATGAACATAATATCAATTTTTGATTTTTTTGCGAAGTTTCCCTTTAAGAAGTGTTCAAAAATACGTGTTAAACTGTTGTTTAAAAATCATCATAATCTTTTTAATGGTCGAGTGTTTTTAACCACGTATAATAAAAAGGTACCAGTGAACATGTTGTGTGCGTAATCGTGATGCAACTGACCTTTAAAATTACTAACATTGTATATAATTAGAAATGTAAAATTAAACATGTGCTTTACTCTTTTATAAAGATTTATAATCGATATTGCATATAACTATCAATACTAAGTGCATTTATAAGATAAACTGGCATATTAAAAAAACGCGTCACGAGATATCTGTTCTCATTTGCAAATCTACAACTTGTAAAAATAATAAGTATCAACATAAATTTCATTCATTATCTCACCGTCTAGATAAAGTTTGTAGTTCGAAAGTTGAATTTATTACGTCACGTTTCCTATTTTTATACTCATATAGTATGGAATGCACTCCCACCCTATTTCTTTCCAGTAATTATAAAACATAAAATGGATCCTCGAGATTTAATGTGCAAAACACAGACTTTTTTCATGCATAATGTCCCTTTTTCATATTTTGCGGTATATTATTCCAGTTACTTAAGTTTATTATAGGCATCATTTTGACGTGAATCTGTCTCCCATGACATCCGGTGACTCAGTTAGCAGTTGGCGTTTAGTCGTTAATCTTCCTCGGAAATAGTGTTGCGTAAAGGTGGCATGGTAGTATTTCCTGGCCCATAAGGTATAATGATAGCCTTTTTAGAATTTTCACCACTTTCTAACACTGCAAAAAAATCTACATTCACAGATAACTGAAGTACTTTCATTTTACTATTCAGAAATATATCATGACCGTTTACTTTTTTTGCTATTTTTAAAAACCTAAGGTCACTAGTGCTTTTAGGTCTTTTATGGTGCAGTGAATACAAAATTAAAAAAAAATCTCAAAAATTCATTTTCATCTGTATGTAAAATTATTTCATATTTTTCTACACCCGATTCATCCCTCAGTTTGGGAAAGTATGTTCAGTTGATACTGTATTTTTTGTCCAATCACACTGTTAAGATACATTGACCTAAGTAGGGTACACAAAAGAGCAACCTAAACTCCGGAATGCAAATACTACCTTGCCATCTAAAAAATAACCTGGTCATCGGTGGAATTCGGCTGTTCCGTTGTTGTATGGTATAAATGGTGATTTTCAGCAAGGAAAGTATCTAGCAACAGCACGTTTGGCTATTTCATGTCTGCAACATTATTACGGCCAGCTTCAGATTCTTTGTTCTGTCTCAGCAATTTTGAAACAAAACACTGATTTAAGCGTTGGTACTAATTAACGGAAATAACTAATGTTCAAAAATCCTACAAAAGAGTTATATTGTGTATGGGTTTCAAATATGGTGCGAAGAACTTCGGGCGACGGTCATAATCCGGTTAGTCTAATTATATCCGATATTAGTACAATAAAGGCAACAGTAGTATACGAAATTCATAAATCGATTGAGAAAAAAACCAAATCCGGGTCACAATCAACACTGAGGGAATCACATCAAACATAAGAGGAGAACTACGACACAACAGAAACACAACACTAAAATATTACCCACACAAAAACGAACTGTAATATAACAATGACCATTTTCCTGACTTGGTACAGAACATTTTTTAGAAAAAAATGGTCGGTTGAACCTGGTTTTGTGGCTAGCCAAACCTCCCGCTTGTATGGTAATGTAAAATATAACACTAAAATAACAACATTGCATACCAGGATTACAATTTTTACAAATAAATGGGAGAAAATATAGGACAGAAAAACACACAAATAATAGTCATCAAAAGGTACCAGGTCTATAATCCAACACGCCAGACGCGTGCCTCGTCCACACAAGACTAATCAGTGATGCCAAGACCAAAAACGTTCGAAAACCTAAACAAGTACAAAGATGAAAAGCACCGAGGACCAAAAGTTCCAAAAAGTTGTGCTCAACACGGCCAAGGTCCTCTGCCTGGGATAGGAACATCCTAAGTATTTAAAATAAAACAAATGACGTACAAAGTTTGAGTATTTATCGCAAAAATGTTCGTAACCAAAACCGACCATGATCAAATTTGTATCAGAAATACATGTTTAATCATACGGATAACAGTCATGATTAGACGTTTTTTGTAAATTAAAGATGTTCGAAAAATTTTGCATAGTGTGCCTAGACTTTTAATACAATTTTAAGCGCTATAGTGAAATACGTTATTATATTGAAGAAAACCTTTAAAGGTTATTTAGATTCGTAAATAATGATAAATGTGTGAGTTCGACTGACCAATTACCGTGCAAGGGCTGTATAGCCAGTCAAGGTCGTTAAAAACTTCCATTTGTTGTCCAATTAAAGGATTTAGACATATGGAAATTAAAAGTGATAGGCTTAAGCTACATAGCTAATTGAATTATTGTGTAAATCTATATACACCGGTTTTTTAAGTAATATTTTGGCATATATCGAATACTGGTAATATAAACCTGAAACTTCTAATGTCAACGACATTTTTAAAATACACCAATTAGGCACATTACATTGTCCTACATATTTAACGGACTATCAAAATAGAATGCTATTATTTTGACATCTGTAGAGAACCATTGTCAACTTGTTCTATGTCAGGTTAGTGCATGTTTTCCTATATAGGGAAGACGCCTGACCGTAATTTGAGAAATATATACTAACAGACAGTTCATATAATTACTTTATTTTAAATATCGTACATCAAATATACCTGGATTATAAGTTGGTATGTCCGACGCTCATTTCGTTTACATCAGACTCAACGAATAAAACACAAAGTCGAAGAGCGTTTAAACTGTGCCACTTACTACTAACTTAAAGGCATACATGCCTTGTGGTTCAAAACCCGTATCGTGCTAAAAAATGCATGGAAATAGGAAATGTCTCAAAGAGAAAACAACCAGACCAATGAGCAGAAAACAGCCCAAGGCCACCAATGGGTCTTAAACCCAGTGATAATATCTTGAAAAATATACATTGAGAGCAACGGTAATAAAAATCTTCATTAGGTCAAGTTCTATCAGCCCTGACATTTTGTGATGAGTCTAATAATCCATTGTCGGGTTGAAGCCACTGAATTAGTAATTTTCAGGATGTTTTGGTTATTTTCTTGAATATTATTATAGATAATGTTTCATCAGAAAAAATGGTTATATTGATCATTTAACCTATTTGTAGATCAAACTTAGCTTAATAATTTTGCCGTTAACACTTTTTCTCTATCTATTATAATAATAAAGATAATAACCAAAAAAAGTACAATTTCATGAAAAAAACTTTATCGGACAGTAACCCTACACTAGATAGTCCAATCGGTCTGATTCATAATTGGTAGATATTGACTTCTTCATTACTTTAACTCCGTGTCAATTTTTCTCTTACTGCTATAGTTTTGAGATAAAAGCCAAAAAAGTAATTTGAACCCTATGTTCTATATTAAGACATGGCAGCCTTGTATGTTAGTGAAGCAAAACTTCGATTACAATTTATCAACAATATGCCCTCAAGAAAAGTAAAAGTTTGAAGACATTTGGCCGAGTAGTTTCAGAGATGAAGATCTTGAAAAAGTTTACGATGACGACAGACGACCGACAACGTCGGGCGCAAAGTGATTGTATAAGTTCACATGGCCCTGTGACCAGATGAACTGAAAACGTATATTCGAATATTAAATCACAGACAACACGTATAACTTCATCATTTTTTTTCAGCTACAAAGGGCCTCGGAATGACAAATGGGAACAAATTCAAACGAGAACACTAACGGCTCAACTATGTTCAAAATAATGAACGAAAAGCAAATATGAGGTAGAGCTACAAACGGCAACCACTGAATTACCGGCTCTTGACTTTGGACAGACACATACACTGTGACGGTCCTCCCTTAACTTGGGACAGTGGTGTTACAGTACAATATGAGAACAAAATGTAAAAAAAACAGTTGAAAATGGCTTAACTCGCCAGAGCATATGTTCCTTTGGAACATGACCCAAAGATGAAGATAATTATCATTGATAGGATGTGGATCCGTAATAGTTCTTAATTAAGTGTACTCTTCTTTCAAGTATTCCACATTCAATCTTTTATGGCGATACTCTATAAAAAACTTTAAAAGGACAACATTCACCCCACAAACTAACTTATCCTTTAAACAGACTTATTCAGGAGGAATATATAGTTACGATACTATTGTCTGGTCATTAAAGATGGCATATTTTGAAATTTATATTCAATTTGATTTACTCATACGGTCTTTGCATCGGAAATACACGCGTTCATTATACGACTGTAAAATCAGTTGTTGGCATAATACGGTTTTGTTTTTTCTCATATAATTTGAAGTGGTGTGATGCTACACCATTTACGGAAGGGATTGTTTGATTTTTATATGTGGAAGACATAATCCTTCAATCAGTTTTATTGAGATCTGCAGCTGGCATGTCGGTGACTGCTATAGGAGTCCTTTGTTAATTTTTGCCTAGTTTCTTTTGTTACCTATTCTGACATCGGACTCGGACTTCATTTAACACATTTAGTTTTACTGTGCGTATTGCTGTATGTTTGTTGCTCTATATTGGCTAGAGGTAAAAGAGGAGGGTTGATATCTCATAAAATGAGTTCATTCTCATTGCATTTTCGCGCCTGTTCTATTTAGGAACCTCTAGCCTTTGCTGGTCTTATATGTTTGTTTGTTTTTAATTTTAGTTCATTTATATGCTTTGGAGTTAAGTGTGACGTCTATTGTCATTGAACAAGTACACATTTTTGTGTAGATGCCATATAAAGCCTGCATTCAGTAAGATTGAAATGGAATTAACTTGATAAATAAGTCAAGAAACAAATGCTATGCATCAGACAAATTGGACCATGTAGTGTAGAGTTTCTGTCCGAAATAGTTTATTTTCATGAAATTTTACTGTTGTTGGTTATTATCTTTAATATTATAATAGGTAGAGAAAAGGCGTAAATGGCCAACATATTCAGCTAAGTTGGATCTACAAATAGGTCAAATGATCAATATAGTCAATAGACTCCCTAAGGATTAATTGCTCTTTAAACGTTTATTTTTAACATTATTTCGTGCAAGTTTATTTCTTTAAAAAAAAATCTTCTTCTAAAACTACTGTAATAAATATTTCCAAACTTTAACTGAATGTTCCTTAGAGTATTTAGTTTAATAAAATGTAGACGAAGTTTTGATCCATCAACAAACATGGCCGCCAATGCTAAAATGTATTTTACCCCTATGTTCCATTTTAGCCATTTAACTATGTTTCTTGACATACAAGATAATTAAATACGAAATTTATACTAGATAGTCTTAAACTCATTCAGCCCAAGTTTGGCTGAAATTGATTCAGCAGTTTCGACAAGATTTTTTTAAAGTACGCAAACTAGATATACCAATTGTGAATATTTGTTTTTAAAGGGCAATAACTTCTAAAGGGATCAATTGACAATTTTAGTCATTAAACTTATTAGTAGATCTTACCTTGCTGAACATTTTTGCTATTTACAGTTTATCTTTATCTATAATAGTTTTCAAGATAACCGAAAACTGCCAAATTTCCTTAAAATCATTTATTCAGTGGCAATAACCTAAAAAACAGATACCCGATTTGGCTGATAATTCCAGAGTTGGTAGAATTTGACCTAATGAACTTCTTGTCTGATTTCCCCTAAATGCTTCAGTTTTTAAGATATAAGCCAAAACTGCATTTTACCCCTATGTTCTATTTTCAGGCATGACGGCCATGTTTTTTTACGAAACACATACGTTATTCTAGATACCCTAAAGACCATTCAGCTTTAGCTTAGTTTGATGGAATTGGTTCTGTAGTTTCTGAGGAAAGGGTCTGTTGACAATTTTTGTCATGAAACTCATTTGAAGATCTTACTCTGCTGAACGTTTTTGCTGTAAACAGTTTATATTTATATCTTTAATGATAATCAAGATATAAACAAAAAACTGAAAAAAATCCTGAAAATTTCCAATTTAGTGGCAGCATCCCAACAATGGGATATTAGATTTATTTGAAAATTTTATGGCTGATTAAATTTCACCTAATGATTAGTTTTACCTCATTTCAGATTTGATTTAATGCTTAAGTTTTTGAGATATAAGCCAAAAATTGCATTTTACCCCCCCCCCCCCAATGTTCTATTTTTAGCCATTGCGGCCATGTTTTTTGTCGAAAAATAAAATAAAATATACATTTTATTCTAGATACCCTGAGTAATATTCTGCTGAAGTTTGGATTGAATTTGTTTTAGTAGTTTTAGAGGAGAAGATGTTTGAAAAAGTTTATACCGGAAGGACGGACGACGACGGACGCCAAGTGATGACAAAAGCTCACATTTACTTCGGAAGGTGAGCTCAAAATAGAACATAAGGGACAACAGCAGTTTTTGACATAAATATCTCAAATCTGCAGCAGTAAGAGCAAAAGAGAAAGGGGGTTAAAGTGATAAATGGGTCATGATCTATCTGTTATGAAATGTTCAGACAAGTTCGACAACCCATTGTCTTTGAATTCAGTTGGAAAAAGTTTATTTTTATTAAATTTTACTGTTTTTGATTATTTGCTTTAGTATTATAATAGATAGAGTGAAAGTACAAATGGTTATAAATGTTCAGCCAAGTAAGATATACAATTAAGTCAAAATGATCAAAATAGTCTATTAGCCCTTAAGGTGTTGTTGGCCTTAAAAGTTGTTTTTTTACATTTTTTGTGAAAGTCTTATCACTTTTTCAACATCTTCTTCTCCGAAACTACTTGCCAACATTTGTATTTGAATATTCCGTAGGATATCTATGCTATATATTGTATTCGGGGAATTGAACCATTCAAAAATATAGCGATAGTCTCTAAAAATGGCACATAGGGGTCAAATAAAGTTTTTGGCTTTCATCAAAAATAGTTATCAAAGGTACCACGATTATAATTTAGTACGCCAGACGCGTGTTTCGTCTACATAAGACTCATCAGTGACACTCAGATCGAAATAGTTATAAAGCCATAAACAAGCATAAAGTTGAAGAGCATTGAGGACCCAAAATTCCAAAAAGTTGTGCCAAATACGGCTAAGGTAATCTATTCCTGGGATATGAAAATCCTTAGTTTTTCGAAAAAATAATAGTTTTCTCACAGGAAATTTTAAAACAAATGACCATATTCATGTCAACACCTAAGTGCTGACTACTGGGCTGAAGCAGCAAGAGCAAAACTGGCATAGGTGAAAGTGTATACAGGTTAAGATCTACCTGTCAAATAATCTTCAGACAAATATGACAACTTTTTATTGTGTTACGGTTCATAAATAATTAATTTTTAGACAAATTTGTAGTTTTGGGTTATGCATTATTCTTAGAATAATTATAGAAAGAAAAAAAGTAAGATCTGTAAATAAGTCAAATGCCTGAAATTGAAATAACAGGTGTTCGATGTGAGGCACTATTCGCCTTTTGTTTGTAGTTTATTAACAGAATAATATTTCTTCTTTTTAAGATTTGTATATTTGTTGTCAAAATCTTGTCGAAAAAAAAACAATTAAAAAATAATGAGTATAGTTTTCTTCTAGGTTACAACTGGGAAATATAATTTCACCTATGCCAGTATTTACATTTTCAGCTGATTATCCCTATTAGCGATTCCTTTTTTCTTTTATCACAAAGCAGTGAATTATTTTAGATTTTATTTGAAAAAAGTTTAAAAAAAAAAATTAAGCTTTCCATGTTACCTTATTTCTATGAATATTTACTGTAATTCTAACTAAATTATTTTTTTAAACACTGCATTTTGTTTAAAATATAGTTTGAGGATAATGACATAGAGTCATCCAAAATATTACGTAAGTATATTAATTTCCTCCTTATAGTTATGAAATGTACCAGGATTATAATTTAATACGCAAGACGCGCGTTTCGTCTACATAAGACTCATCAGTGATGATCAGATCAAAATAGTAAAGAAAGCCAAACAAGTACAAAGTTGAAAGTAAAATCACGAAAATACTGAACTCCGAGGAAAATTCAAAAAGGAAATTCCCTAATCAAATGTAAAAAATCAAAGGATAAAACACACCAAAAGAATAGACAACAACTGTCACATTCCTGACTTGGTACAGACATTTTCAAATGTAGAAAATGGTGGATTGAACCTGGTTTTATAGCGCTAAACCTCTCACTTTTATGACAATCGCATCAAATTCCGTTATTTTTACAACGACGCGTGAACAAAACAGACATAATCGGTGAAATAGTCAAAATATGTTTACAGCAGTCATCATTGAGTTCCAACCTCAAAGACAAACAAACATATACAAAAAAACACAAAAAGCATCTATCAAATTAAAAAAAAAAACCATTCCTTATTTCGCGTGTTTAGCGTCAGAAAAATGCTAACGTCACGAAAAAGAAATTTTGTCGTTCAATGTCTATTAAAACAATTATAATTTCACATGGAGAATGGTGGTATGCAGGGTTATAAAATAGATGTTATGTTAGAATTGAAGAGCACTAAAATTCTAAAAAGTAATGCCAAATACGGCTAAGGTTATCTATGCCTGGGATAAATTCATCCCAGTATATTGCATAGTTTGTATATCATGATTCAAATGATAGATGGTTGTTGCTTTTAGGCAAAATATTGAACGGAACAGTCATTGTTGGGTAGCAGGGTTAATGACGTATACCACACATTTTTATTCATTCATGTGCATCGAGAACTTGTACTGCCGTAGTGGGGAAATATATCGCAAGTTAGTGTATGACAATTTTCCCTTGAACAGTCGGTACATGAAACGTTTATCAGCTGTATTAAACCCAAAATGTTCATTTATTGTATTGTTTTATGATTTTATTAATCAACAGTGTCACCATTTGATGATGAACTGCTTAGTAATCCAGAGAAGCCGAGTTGATCCTGATTTGTATAGTTCGTGTTTCTTTAACGTTTGTTTTATTTCATTAACATTATCTATATTGTTTTTTATAGGTCTTGCGTATTTCTTTTTAAAAGCATTTATCGTGTTTTCATCTTAAACTGTACCTTTCAATCATGTTAAACTGTACCTTTCATTCATGTTAAACTGTACCTTTTATTCATGTTAAACTGTACCTTTTATTCATGTTAAACTGGACCTTTTATTCATGTTAAACCGTACCTTTTATTCATGTTTTACAGTTGAGATATATACATTAATTGTTAGATTGTGATGTCTGGGTAGTTTTACATGGAACTGTTAACAATCTAATAAGCCTATAAGGTGTGAAGCACAAGTACGAACCACGTGCGAATTGCCAAAAGAGGATACTATCAGAGTAACCGAGTGTTTTACCATTTTGCATGAAGTTTATGTTGCTTAGTATTCATTTTCTTTAGAAGTCTTTTTGTATTCTTGTGTCCATGGTGTTGAGTGTCTTTCCTCGATTTGTAATATGTTTCATAGTTCTATTCCGAATTAATATAATACTACTGGAAACCTAATGAACACCTGGCACCTTTCAAATTGGTCACAACACAGATACAGCTGAATAATTCCACGCGGAAAAACTTGTGCATTGGGCTTGAGTCATGGACAACCGGATTATACAGTTTTGGTAAGTTGTTAGTTTCACAAAGGGAGAGATCATTTTTTTTTAAATCTTTAAATATCTCGTCTAATTCGTAAACTTGGCTTACTTACGACATAGCAGTTGATTTTTTTTATAGATAATTTCTGTTGACATCAACACTATAAATTGACATCAGTAGTATATTCTCTAAAATATTTGAATATTTAACAATGGCTGTTTTAATCATTTTACTTCTAGTTGCATTGCACAAAAGAAGAAAGGGTTCTATGTCGATAAAAACATCTCAGTAAATGTTTTATTCATCATCAAATATCGGAACCAATTTATTATATCTGATATTGGATTGCGGTACATGATTATCAAGAAAAGAGCTATTCTTAGTTCTCAACAACTTCTCATTCCGAAAAAAAGATATGACAGATTCAGATTCAGATTCAATATTTTATTATAGTCTAAGATAAATAAGATTCACGAAAAAAGCATTAAACATAAAAACATTTGCATTGTATGCACCAATCTTAAAAAGATTTATGAGAGACATTTAAGACACAATATATACATATTTAAAAAAAGAAGATGTGGTATGATTGCCAATGAGACAACTCTCCACAAGAGACAAAATCACACAGAAACATATTTTTGCACATTTACATTTAAAACCTTCAATGTCCATCTATTACTTAATGATTGTAAACATTTGCTGACATTAATTATAAACAAACCGTATCAAAGACAATATGGAGCTGATAGCACTGTCAACAGAAAAGGTTTCAGCGCACATACACGATGTTACTTTCATTTTAGGAATCTGCGTCATGGTAAGAATTTGTCCCATTGATAAATACATGATTGTTAGTGGTTCGTATGAAGCTGGTACGCAGTAAGTGGACAAGTCCAAAGGTCCAGCCGATCTCTCCTGAGAATAAAACAAACTTGAATACTGTTTGATAATAGCATGATAGGGAATTGTGTCATTGCTGTTGCGAATGATACAGTTGCCGGAACAAGAATTTGCGTGGTAGGAAGAAGGGACACACAACCATCTTTGCCAACCAAACTCACTAAAATCTACAATCCATGGTTCTACTGAGCAGAACAAATCTGTTGTGTTTACACCTAAATACTGTTGTATATGCAAGAACTCTTAAATTACTACTTGTGCACTAATATTGGCATGTCTCCGAATTGCTTTGGTAAGTCCCACTTCAAACAAAGTATTTCCGGAACTGTAGAAAACTGGAAAATCTTTCCTTACGTCTTTTATGTTATAGTCTTCAGTAACGTCTACAAAAATGAAAAACGCT